>NW_026943250.1:64198-364198 GCF_024139115.2 Armigeres subalbatus | reverse complement strand
GGCCAATTGTTTCACCCTCCCAGGTCATTCATCCTCTGTGTACGGGCCGCCTGACACCTTGGGATTCGGCGTTAGGGACGCCATATTGTCAGTTTCAGTGTTGTACCGAGTCTGGCGATATGGCCGAATTTACACCGTAACGCACTACTTCCGAGTATCCATATCCCAAGGTAACGGGAAGCATGAATGTGAGTGGTCCATTTGGTCTCGTGGTAATTTTTTGTCATTTGCTGGGTGAATGTGTTCTTTTTATTGTAGTGAATTTCATATTCGTGGCGCACTGGATGATGTGAGTTCCGTTGTTTACTCTTCTCACTCGGAGACGAGCCAGCCTCGGGCTGAAAATCTCCCTAATAAAGACAATAAATAGAAAATACTCCTCTAACTCTTCGGGAATGTGAAATTGGTTTCAAGGAAGGAAGAAAATAAATAAAACCTCTCTGCATCAAGTGCTGTCAAATATTTACAACTCTTGTTCGGAATATGAGTCATGTTCGGGATTTGAGTCAAAACGGTAACTCTTCTTCGTACTATGAACAAATAAATTTTTGTATTGAAAATGTGAGGTCCAATGGGTACTTTTGTAGTCAATAACGAGAAGATCCATAAATTACGTCACGCAAAAATTGACGATTTCAACCACCCCTCCTCCCCCCTTTGTCGTGCTTTTTGTAACAAACCTCTAAAACTTTTGTATGGATCGTCACACTGCTCTGAAACACCCTCCCCTCCACCTAGAAGCGTGACGTACTTTGTGGATGGCCCTTTTTGAGTTTCAGTGACGATTGCCATCAATATTATAGCACGAAAATTTGTGTCATCACTTTCCAAAACGGCTGCGAAATTCGGTTGTGGGCACCCTCGTTTTTCGGCAAATCATTCACTGTTGCTATAGTTATCAAATAACTTATTTTGACTTTTAACGTTATTTAGACAAAGTTGATTCGAAAAATGAAGTTTTTTTTCGATGTTTCTAGCCACTGTATACACACTATTTGTAACTATGCATTGACGTTCTTTGCACCAGTTGTCGCACTAGTGGTCCCTATTTCGCCAGTCCCATAAGAAAACAATGGGATTTGCCAAATAAGGAACCAAAATTAAGAATAGTGCCACAACTGGTGCATGCGTTCCTATTATGGATTAATCAATTTTAATGATTATAACAATTTTCATTGTGGTTTTCACAATGAAAATTGTTATAATTCTAAGGAGCAGGAAGTAAAACCTTTCGCTTAAAATATAAAGTCCACCCACATGCCTTTTACTTATTAAAAAAAAAAAATAGTTGTTCTTATGTATGGCGACAATTGGTACACCTACCCTACCTATATGCTATTTTATTAGTTTTATATATGATTGTTTTTATTAACTTCCTTATGGCACGGGAAAGGCTAACACTGCTAGCAGGATAAATCTGGGTTATTTCAGTGCCTGAATAAATTATTCCTTTTATTTTTCAATTTGGCGGGTTTCATTAATTAAAAATGCGGTCGCGTGAATGTACTAAGCTTTCGAGTCTTATATGCTCAAATATTCAGATATATCCGATCAAATTTATCTTATTTCATATGCCGTGCCACAAAGTTAGCGATTTTCATTTCAATGTTAAGCCTTTGCCGGCTCCCCAGCAGAAATTGATCATTTTCGGCACACTGGAAACATTTAAAGGAATTCCCAAAACGTCCATCCAGCAGCACCGATTGCAGGATGCAACATCAAAGCATCGCAAACTTTTGGGGGAAAATTCGCATTCCTCCCGAAAGCGAGCATCTGCTGTATGAGAGAATGGCTGTTTGAAATTTCAGAAACCAAAAGCATGAAAAACGAAATGCATTGTTGTCCGATATTGGAACGTGCCATTCATTTCACTATGGCTGGCTTTGTTCCTTCGAGGTCGGCTATGCAACTTATATGAAGATAATATATTTATAAATATAGAAAATTCCAATTTATGATGAGATTGAGCACACACAGCTTAGATTAAAGGAACAAGAAATTTCCCCATCCGTTTCCGACCAGTAGTGACATCATGAATTCGTATGTCGTATCACCCACATACCACCCACGACCTTTACCAAATTTATAATGACCAGTCCTCGTGGATACGTACTTTCTTGCTTGGCGTTGTGAAACTCAGAATTCGTTCGCTTTACTTTTTTTTCGTTGTGCACCAACTCGATGAATCACTCACTCACTGCTATTTCTTCTGATTAACTTCGTAGCCAGCTTTAACCTTTTGCCGCTGCTCGTATGTGTACTTATGTAGAGTGGATTATTCACAGACTTTTTCGTTCACACATGGGACCAAAATACTTTTCCTTTGTTTTCTTCAATGCAGTTTCGCTCACAGAGCGTACCCAGCTTAGCCTCAACTTCACCTTTACACCGGTTGCAATAACAAAGCGCACTTGGGAAAACTTCTGTCAGGTCTGAGGAATTTCCATGTTTCTGCTTAATTTTCCATTCCGCGTGAAACTTGGCCTTTTCAGCTTTTCTATTCGGTCGTCACTAAGAAGAATCCGTGCAATATGCACTGCTTCTGCGGCTCACGATTATTACAACTATGCCTTTGAAGATGCACGGCACTGCACACTGCACAGCCTCGATTCCGAGAAGTACTCGCAACTCGTAACTCTAACAAAAAAAAAATCACAGCTCAGTTCAGTTCACGCTTTTCCTCGCACAGTTTTGCAGTCAACTGTGCACTTCAAAAGTTTTCCACCGAAAAACTGCTCCCGATGAAATTTAAATCACAATGTTCGGAAGATTGCCAGCTGGGATCCGCAATTGACTTATTTGCGGTCGAGCGAACGGAAGACGACTACTGGCGGTGCAGCCGATTTTTGGCCAGTTCAGCTGCGAGTTGTTGTGAGAAAAGCAGCATCCCGTTGGCTGGTGGAAAATTCGCGCACACACATGTAAATGCCCTTGCCTGTCGATCGCACTTCTCCGTTCGTTCGGTGAGGAAAAAATATGGGAATGATCAGTAACCAACGCTGTGTAGTGGTGATCTTCCTTTGCAGTGCTCTGCTGACGTCGTCGTTTGGATTTTTTCGCTCGCTATTGAATGGTCGGCTATTTTGCGATGAGGTGGATGGTATATGTAGGTGTGAAAATCGGATGAAAGGAAAGTTTGAAATAGAATATCGATACACCTGTCCGGCTGGATTAAATGGACAAAAGAAGAACACTATCCAGCGTCTCGGCGAATCGGGAAGGCCGATCGTTAGATTAACAACTGTTCTGCTTGAGGGCTTCCAGTCTGCCACTGGAAGCATTACATTTTACAGTGCCTTTATGCATTTGCTGTCAACGTCAGAAATTAATGTAGCTCTCCAATTTTGTAACAACGAACCTATTTACTGGAGTTTTATCTCAGTTAATGAGAATGAGACAACAATAGCTGTGTGATAATGATTTTCATCAATCTTAATACATGGCATATTTTCTTTGTACAGGATTTATAAAGGAAGTTCAGTTTGCAAATATTACTAGCAATGCTCTTTAACGCACTTCAAAATGAAAACCTGTAGCAAGTTAATTAAACAATAGCTCCTGGTAAGGATAGAATATGGAAGAAATTTAATCCGGAGGCTCAATGATGGTGCAGGGAACATCCAATAACGTTTTTCTATGGTAGGTTCACTTATTTCGATCATTGGCAGTATCAGATATTCTGATATATAAAACCGTTTTGAAAGATTCAGTTTGTCTAATTACTTTGCATATTGTCAAACAGTGTATCACAATATCGTATAATGACAATTGTTTGCACTCAACTGTTCAAATAATTTGGAAATTTGAATTGCAAAACAAACCCCAAGTTTCTCTCATGAATGGCTTTCATGCGAAAGTGATCAAAGAGCGCACGATATGTTCATTTAGTTGCCTAAAACAAACATTGGAAGCTGAAGAAGAGCTTGTTTCGTGGCTTCTTCAGCCAAAAAACTAGCTTGTCCAGCTTAAATTGTTTGTTGGGAGATATTTTCCGTTTTTATCAACACCGTCCGAGAGTTTTAGTTGACAAAATCGAAACAGTGACGATTTTTTAGCTAAAATTTTAGTAAAATGGTGTATTGCTGGGAAAATGTTAGATTTTCAGGTTCTAACATTTTTAAATGCTAAGGAACTGATCATAAACCACATGATCATGCTAGGGAGAGAAGAAAAGTGTTCTTAGTGAAAAGAGACCAAAGTTATTAAACATAGGAAATGTATATTCATCATCAACTGTGACTGGTTAAGATTCCTGGTAAGTGAGGAGTGCATCAACGGAACGTCCATAAATTATGTCACGCAAAAATCAACCATTTGCAATCCCTTTTTTCTTCATGAAATCTCCAAAAAAAATGATTTCAGTAGTCACACTTCTAGAAGCCTTCTACATCCCACTAAAAGTGTGACGTAATTTCTGAACGTTCCCTAAGATAAAGTAGCATCCGTTGGTAATATAACAATAAATTTGACAATATTTGACTACTTTAAAATCTGCAGCAGCAAAATACATTTGTATGAAAACTCTAGAATGTTTCTAGAAGTCGTAATGCTTAGACAGATCTCCACCCTCTTTCAGTATTGCGTTATTTCTAGACGCCACCTAATCTCTTTTAAAGCACCGTCTAAATTTTCACCGATTTCCCTAAATAGAGGTTCCATGGTTTTGACCGGATATGAATAGTAAAATTGCTTTAATTTTTGTCTTGTTTGAACTTTATTTATTCGGATCAAATTAATAAGAATGCCGTACTTAATGCGCAATCATAATTCAATCGTTCTTGTAAGTTTTCATCGAATAATTTTATTTTTATGACAACAATCCAACAAGCTATCATTAAACATCCAAACGAAAACAGAGTCAGTTATATTTCAATTTAAACAAAAATATTAGAATAAAACATGGATACTAAATAATGATCTTACTTTGAGAACATTCCGACTCATCCAGGTCGTCATCCTCAAGGAATTCTTATCCGTAGTTTTGACCAGCATTCACCATAGTAATAATATCCGTATCGCTGTAATCATCAACGCATAAGTCCTTTTCAAGACATTCAGAAGGTGCGACGTGTCCGTTTCAACAGTCGGAATATTGAATAGCGTTGCCAGATATAATATATCGTCTTCGTGCATCAACTTGTTGCCAACAATCACCCCGATGTTCTTCAACGATTTCTGAATCCCATTTTGAGACACTTCCATTCAGGATTCTTGAAGTCAGAAGCCGATGTCCTTGAGGTTTACTTGCTTAAGACGCTGTGCCGCATCGCCGCCACCAAAAATATTTTCGTTGTGTAGTATTTTGCTGTACTTGATACTTGATTGTTTGAATAACATGTTGATTCATTGGCTGAATGAGAGGCGTAACGTTGGAGGACAGAAAATCCACAAAGATTAAGCCGCTAGCTCATCCTCGAAATGATGTGCCGAGCAGTCGTCCAAAAGCAGGATAGACTTGGGTTCTATTCCTTGCTCTGCAGCAAACTGTCATACTATTAGAACATATGTGCCAGAAAACCATTGCTTGATAGTACCCAACCGATGTGCTTTACTACAGGTGTGGGCAAAACCCTAAAGTAGTATTTGTTCAACGAACTTTCGCTCTTTTGAGAAGGAAACTCTCAGCTGGGTTTTCTAAGATGGCCGATTGCTACCGAATGTGACGTCACTTCTGGCATACTCAGTACATTTTTTATAAAAGACGTGACATTTCACTTCACAGAGTGGACGTCACGTTTGTTATTCACTCCACTGTGGGTGGCAATTTTTTGGTTATTTTTTCAACTGAAACAGACATACAGGACTTTGGCCCACACCTTTACTGAAGCACATCGGTACCCATCCAACATTGGAAGCGCTTTTAAACCAAAAATAGTCTTCTTCAGCTTGAAAACTGGCAATGGTACAGCAATGGAATATGGACATTAGGTTGCCAATGGAATGTATGGGTAAAAATGACCATCGAATTTTAACAACGGGTAGTGATCAAAAGTTTCATCTCCTCAAAAATTCCCATGCTAAATTTGAGCTCAATCGGACTTCGTTAAGGGTTTGACTACAGTGGTCAAAATTTGACTTTTTTGAAACACGAAAATATTCCAAGGATGGGGGGGTTGTTGTTGATTTCGAAATCGAATATTTGTTTTTGATGCCAAATGTCTTAGAAATCCATGAAACGTCGGGCTCTATTGTTTCTCGAAACAAAAATTAAAATAAATAACTTTTTGAGACTTAGAATTTTTTTTTTCGAAATCGAGTTTTTATTTTGATGCCAAATGTTTGAAAAAATGTCTCAGAGATAACACCAGATCTCGACGGTTTATGCATTTCTTAGGCCTTTAATATCAAACAAAAATTCGATTTCGAAATTTTCCCGTACTGACACCCCACCCCCTCCCCCCGTCTTTTTAGGATTTTTCCGTGTTTCGAAACAGTCAAACTTCGCCCGCTTTGATCAAACACTTAACGAATTCCGATTGAGCTGAAATTGGGGGCTTAGGAGATGATATGAAACTTTTGAGCACCACTCGATTTTTTAATTCGAAAAGTCGATTTTAATTGGCACCCCCATGGACATTTATGAACGCCCGAGGGTTCTTCGAATGACTAATCTTCAGTATTGGCAGCTTCTGTGAGTCTGATCCATTACACAGGGCATGAAAGTGATCCGCTATTTTACCGTCTTGTGCCCTGGATTATTCCTAATTGTGCACGAGAGTGTGTTCAGACAAAGATTAGAAAAGCAACGCAGACCGCGCGGCTACAAAGCAAGACCATGCTGAGGGTGGCTGGGTTCGATTCCCGGTGCCGGTCTAGGCAATTTTCGGATTGGAAATTGTATCGACTTCCCTGGGCATAAAAGTATCATCGTGTTAGCCTCATGATATACGAATGCAAAAATGGTAACTTGGCTTAGAAACCTCGCAGTTAATAACTGTGGAAGTGTTTAATGAACACTAAGCTGCGAGGTGGCTCTGTCCCAGTGTGGGGATGTAATGCCAATAAGAAGAAGAACCCATAGATGAGTTATGCAGAATTTTCTTTCCGTTCAGTTAAATTTTACATATGGCTGATCTAACCATCCCTCTTGCCAAGATCTGTCTTGGACATCTCTTTATTTGTTAAGAAAATTAGTTTGAGCTTTTTAGTGGACTAGAAGTCGAGTCAAGTACGAGACACTGAAGACGGCCTTACTTTTGAGGTCGAAATACGTATCTGTCAAGATACAATTAAGTGGTGGAATTCAATGAGATTGTGCAAACTCGTCTTACGACAAGTGCATCTCTTTATTGTTTAGATGTTGCAGAATCTGTAATTTTTGCTTAATGGTGTGTGATTTTCGTTTGATTTCGCCATGATTTTTATTTCCTTCCGCCATTCTGTGTTTTGCACAAACATAGTTGATTTCAGTGCAATGATCGACGGATGATTAAATTCTATGTTACCTTAGCTGATCGCCGTGTTCGTCGTTAAATATCTGGAGCACTTTCACTTACGGTTTACTTTTCGTACAGTCTTTAAGTTTTTGCGCTGTTTAACGATGAAGCTGAAATACACGATAGAGGTTCAAAAGGTAGCTCATACGTTTTCTGTCGAAATGTTTTGCATTCGAGTTTTTTCAGTGCATTGCATTCGGGATTTAAATGGCCTTTAAGCAGAGAAATAAACAGAAGGTAATTATGTCATGAAAAAATGGCAATTTCAACCAGGCATCTTTACGTTAGTCGATTGATTGATTGATTGATTGATTGATTGATTGATTGATTGATTGATTGATTGATTGATTGATTGATTGATTGATTGATTGATTGATTGATTGATTGATTGATTGATTGATTGATTGATTGATTGATTGATTGATTGATTGATTGATTGATTGATTGATTGATTGATTGATTGATTGATTGATTGATTGATTGATTGATTGATTGATTGATTGATTGATTGATTGATTGATTGATTGATTGATTGATTGATTGATTGATTGATTGATTGATTGATTGATTGATTGATTGATTGATTGATTGATTGATTGATTGATTGATTGATTGATTGATTGATTGATTGATTGATTGATTGATTGATTGATTGATTGATTGATTGATTGATTGATTGATTGATTGATTGATTGATTGATTGATTGATTGATTGATTGATTGATTGATTGATTGATTGATTGATTGATTGATTGATTGATTGGTTGATTGATTGATTGATTGATTGATTGATTGATTGGTTGATTGATTGATTGATTGGTTGATTGATTGGTTGATTGATTGGTTGATTGATTGATTGGTTGATTGATTGATTGATTGATTGATTGATTGATTGATTGATTGATTGATTGATTGATTGATTGATTGATTGATTGATTGATTGATTGATTGATTGATTGATTGATTGATTGATTGATTGATTGATTGATTGATTGGTTTATTGTTTGGTTGATTAGTTGATTGATTGATTGATTGATTGATTGCTTGACGGACTGATTGATTGATTGATTGATTGATTGATTGATTGATTGATTGATTGGTTGATTGGTTGATTGAGTTGATTGATTGATTGATTGATTGATTGATTGATTGATTGATTGATTGATTGATTGATTGATTGATTAGTTGATTGATTGATTGATTGATTGATTGATTGATTGAGTTGATTGATTGATTGATTGATTGATTGATTGATTGGTTGATTGATTGATTGATTGATTGATTGATTGATTGATTGATTGATTGATTGATTGATTGATTGATTGATTGATTGATTGATTGATTGATTAGTTGATTGATTGATTGATTGATTGATTGATTGATTGGTTGATTGATTAATAAGTTGATTGCTAGATTGGTTGGTTAGTTGATTGGTTGGTTATTTAGTTGATTGATTGATTGATTGATTGATTGATTGATTGATTGATTGATTGATTGATTGATTGATTGATTGATTGATTGATTGATTGATTGATTGATTGATTGATTGATTGATTGATTGATTGATTGATTGATTGATTGATTGATTGATTGATTGATAGCGGTGTTGGTGCCGAACTGAGCCGATTCGTACACAGTGAACTCTTTTTACTTGATATTGAAGGGCGCATCGAGTTAGAGAGGTATCTAGATAGGGAACACATTTATATTTGACCGAATACCATTTGGCCGAGTAGTAAACATTTGTTTCCTTATTAAGTGAGCAAATGAGATGTTCGAATTAAGTACAGAGTTGCGAGAAGCGAGTACTAAAAACGGAAGTAAGTAAAAGTTAGAAGTGATAGTTGCGAAGTGAGAAGTAGGATGTGAGTAGTAACATAAACAGAAGCAACAAGAAGCTTCCTACTGCCTTTTCACAAATAACCTCACACTCATCATTTTCCACTTCTCTCTACTTACTTCTTACTTCTCGCACATCTCGCTACTTACCTCCCCCTTCCCAGTATTCTCTTCTCACTCCACACTTTTCACTTTTCACCATTCATTTCTCACTTCGCACAATTCACTTCTTACTTCACACTTCTTGCTTCTAATTATGCACTTTTCACTTCTTGCTTCTTATTGATAACTTCTTATATCTCACTTCTAACTTTTGACTTCTCACTCCTGACTTCTCATTTCACACTGATCACTTCTAACTTCTATCTTTTCACTTCTCATTACTTCGGATTTCTCACTTCTACCTTCTTACCTCTCACCTCTAATACTTCCCACCACTCACTTCTTACTTTTACTTCGCACTTCTCACTTTTCATTCTCACTTCTCACTTTTCACTTCACAATTCGAATACCTCATTTCTCACTTTTAACTTTTCGCTTCTCACTTGCCTCTATATATTTCCCACTTCTCATTATTCACTTATCACTTCTCACTTCTTACTTACAACTTCTTATATCTCACTTCTGATTTTTCATTTCTCATTTATCACTTTTAACCTCCAACTTTTCACTTTTCACTCCTCACTACTATTTCGCACTCCGAATTTCTCACTTTTAACTTCTCACATCTCTCTTCCCACTTCTTACTTCTCATTTCTCACTTCCCACTACTCACTTTTCACTTCTTACCTCGCCCTTCTTACATCTCATTTCTCACTTGTCACTTCACGCTTCGAATTTCTATCTTTTCATTTTTCACTTCTCACTTCTCTCTATTTACTTCTCATTTCTCATTTTTCACTTTTCACTTCTTACTAAGAATTTCTCATTTCAAACTTCTCTCTTCTCACTCTTTATTTCTCACTTCCCACTACTCACTTCTCACCTTGCACTTCGCACTTCTCACTTTCGACTTCACATTTCGATTTTTTCACTTCTTGCTTCTTTCTATTTATTTCTCATTTCTAATTTTTCACTTCTCAGTTATTGCTTCTTATATCTCACTTCAAACTTCTTATTTCTCACTTATCACTTTTCACTTCTAACGTCTAACTTTTCATTTTTCACTTATTACTTTTCACTTCTCACTACTCACTTCGCACTTTTTCACTTATATCTCACTTCCCACTACTCACTTCTCGCTTCTTACTTCGAACTTCTCACTTCTCATTTCTCATTTCATACTTCTTACTGATTATTTCCCACTTCTCACTGTAACTGTTTCTGACAACATCGAGTTAGCGAGGTGAAAATGCATTGGAACATTATTTCGACTTAGAGAATATCGAGTAAGGGAGGTATCGACTTACGGAGGGAACGCAGTATGCTAGATTCAAGGGACTTTCAATTTCATCGAGTAAGGGAAAATATCGCGTTACAGAATATCAAGTTAGGGAGAGTTCACTGTATAACACTATGGGTCTCCGAGCCTAGGCTTCTATCAAAAGTTTGTTTTTATAGCGATCATATAGCCTTTACGTATACTTAGTATACGACTTCCGTACGACTTCCCCTCATCGAAATAAAAGTGACAAGATGCGGGATTGTTTACACTCTATCATATCAGAACGCCAGATAACAATGTAATCCTTCGTTCTTCGTGACAAAGTGCAAAAAAAGCCGCATCTTGTACTTCGATGAGGGAAAATCGATGAAGAGAATCCTCTCTTGTTAGTTTCGGCCTTATTTCCGCTAGTGCTTGTAATATTATGAATACAACTTTTGGCCAAAAACTAGCCCAAGTTATTTTATTTTAAAAGCTAAATCTTAAAAAAATTGATTGAACTTTCTTGGATTAATTCTGTTCACGAAATCGGAACGTGACAAAATCGGAGCGTGACAGAATCGGAACTAGAAGAAATCGGAACATATCATTGTATGATTAAAATGACAAAATGCATTTCGGTGGTCCAAAATATGAGCCCTGCAACGGATGGTACAAAATACATTCCACTGGAAAGTTCGTGTTCGTCAAGAGACAGTGAACAAACCTTTTTTTTCTCTCTCAGGCAAACAAATGAAAATATGTTCTTATTTTTTATGTATTTTTTGGTGGACTCGCCAGACCTTGAGTAATATTTTCTCCAAATGTCTTGATGGTTGAATAATCGCACTGAAGGTTGCGATATGATTATTCGAACTATACTATGCAGAAGTGTGCTTCATAGACACTCATTGTTCCTGAAAAGCTCATTGATACTTTTTAGCACTAGCAAAACTCACTGACATTGGAGGGAACTATTTGACAATCACAAGCACTCAGTGACGCTCATTTGTGCTCATGGTTCAAACTCAGTTTCGCAACTTTCTTATTTTGTAACACATATTATGTTATAACTGTGTTCATGTTTTCTAATGGTACTTCTTTACATTAAACTTAGGTCGTTTTCTTAAATTATACCTTTCATAATAGCATTTCCAAAAATCTCACGTGGCACAAATAAAAAGGTCGTATAGTTCTTTGAATCTACCATAAATAGGTGTCCAGCAACCATCGTGTACCTTCCTCACCAATTGGACATGGCCATAACAAGCATCCAGAGGCGCGGGCACGTTCCGAGACGTGGGTAGGACAAAAACGGAATTATTAAATCTATAGAATGTAATTTCAGCGATTTTCCGGAGATCCTCTCCGGACTTCCTCAGATAAGTTATAAAATTCCCTATGACTATTAGGAGAATCGTTACATTTCCAGTTTTTATAGAACATTATGATTATGGATTTCTGTAGCTTTTATAATACATTGGATGATTTCAAGCAATTATCACTAACTTCTAGGAATTCATACCTGTGGAAATCTTCAGAAATTGAACAAGTATTGATAGTAATTCCGCATAATAAATAAACAACATGTTATATGGTCAGAATCGTTATTACGATGTAAGATATAGCTTCACAGTTTACGTTGCGGTTATCAAATACTTTTCGGTCGATTCAACCATAACTACTTGACATCATACTAAATGTCAATATATAACATCCAGACCCTAATTTTTTTTTAAAATTGCCTGCATTATATGTTAACATTTTATCATACTGTCGAGCGAAAATTTTGCACGCGAAAACGGCTGTTTTTTTATGGTGACATAACTTAACAAACCATTCAACATTTTGTTATTTGTCAAATAACCATACCACAAACTGTTTAAACTTTATATGAGATTGTTCATTCACAGTTGTCAACAGTAAAGGATACTGTTACCGACCGCACGGGAAAATATCCATGTACAGTTTGTAATTATGTGGATAGATCTTTTAGTTATCCATATGGTATGTTCTTACCATAATCATGGGTAGGACAATGCTTTGACTGTCCTACCCAGGTATTTTCATGCGTAGGACATGTCCTACTTGTCCCACCCACTCCCGGCGCCACTGCAAGCATCTATAGTTATCGCGAAATATCTTTGTTGAGGCTTCGTCGGCACAAGCCCCTGGGTCTAAACACATTTTACAAAAAATCGCGTATCTCCGAGAGAGTAATTTCATGTTAAATCCCATTATTTAAAAAAATCGTTGATTTCAATATTATGAATCTTAACGCAGAGGATCAGACAACTTCGAAAATTTCCAACGAAAATTCGATTTGAGTAAATCATATCGACTATCATGCAATCAAGATTTTTGCATTCAAAACGCGGTTAGCGATTGTATCAAACTTACCAGAACTCAGGCAAAGAATGCTTTAAGATAAAATGAGTGTACTTGTCAAGATGGTAAGCCTTTTTTTGTAACAGTACATTGCTATATCCACCAATACAAAAAAAATGATAACATGGCGTAATTTATAGATGCTCAGTGTATGGAATTTTTCAGTTAATCCCACTATATATTCCCACGTAAACTTGTTTCCCACACACATCAATCACAAGCGAACGTTTTCCGGAGGATTTGTATCGACACAAGACATGGATCCTCGAGTGTATCGTGCAAACACCCAAAAGCCGGTCACGCACGCACCGAACGGTCATCACAACACCCCGTGCAGTTCGTTCTACCTCACGGCACCAATGAAAAAAAAAAACACTTTAAGAAGCGCACACGTTTCTTAAAAATAGACGACTCCGTGTGTTCGTGCCCGCCATTGAAGCGAGAGCATGTCCGTACGTAAGTATCTGCCACCGACCTACCCACATTACCTCTCGATCTCGAAGATATCCTATTTGGTTTTTGCGACTGTTTTCCCCCATTCTAAAAATAGGTCCCAATTCTCTCAACTCACGCGGCGCGACGAACGTTTCCCAGCGAAGATTTTTGCGGAAGCATAATCCTCGCTTGCCAGTAATAATGTCGTGCTGGCGGCCAGGCGCAACTGAAACCCACCCGCAACTAAAGCAGTGATCGCCAAACTGAATAAGGGGAAGTGGGTTTATGTTTTCTTTAAAACTTTTTGAAAAATCTGAATAATAGTAAATATTTATGATGCAGATTTGAGAATATTTTATAAATATTAATGATGCTAATTGCTTTTATATTGAAACCAACAGAAGTAGAATATGCTTCGAACTATTACGACAGTTCCAAAATTGAATACCCTTCGCTTCACGAACCAGTGACCATCCGACGGTGCGCAGCGGAAATATGAATATTGGATTTGATTTTTCGCCTTGGAATTGGTCACTACGGTCGTTGTCTGACCGCTTCGGAATGGTTCGACGTATAAATGTAGTCGAGCGGATGTTGTTGTTTTCACGAATGATTCGCTAATAATGGACGTCAGACGTTTTAGACACGGCCATGGTCAAGTGGGGAAAATTAATTTACTCACCGATGGATGAAATCGGGTCGAGGCATTGCGGCAATGCGGAGCACTGACCGAACTAGAGGTTCAGAATGGGTGAAAACGTTAATGAAAGTAGCAAACGCGCATTATCAGGGCGTTTTTCATTCTTTTTTTTATAAATGTGGGAAGATTTAGACGTTTAATTTTTACACATACATTAATTTCTGCATGATTATCGGAATGGGAGTTCTCAAAGTCCCCTCCTGAAATAGTTTCAATAACTCTTGATATGATATTCAAATGGAACTAATTGGTGATGACTTAAAACATTAAATAGATTTTACTAAGGCAAAACATTCCATGCGGTTGCTTTTGCTTGAACGATATAATAAAGCTCAGACGGTTTTGAATTAAACGGAATAAATAGAAACCGCAAATAACTCATTTCATATAGTTCCGGCATCTTTAGAACATAATGCGAGAATTATTCAAAGGCTTTTCCCAATTGTCTGTGCGCAGAACATTTATTATACCGTTTATTATGTATTGGACTAAGTAGTAACTCAATTTCACAGCTCGCTTGCTGAATGATGGATTTTGCCCACGAACAGGCACGAACTTTTTCAAGCGGCACAAATTGAGACAAGGAACCGTCAACTCGCATTCCGAAAAGTTTTCATTCTGGGAGAATGGATTGCAAATTTGTTGATTGCAAACTCCTAATAATTGACAGCCTTTTCTCCTCGGTCGAGGCATTACAAGTGGAAGCGAAAGGAATAGATTTACTGCACCAGTAGTGTGGAATGGCATTAAAAAGTTTGATGTTCATTAATAATATTCCCGAAAAGGGTTTTATTTTCAAGTCCATATACATGTTTACGCAAACGAGCGAAATGTGTGCGAGGAAACCCTAACGCTTAAAATAGAAATAATTATTCAAAACTAAAACATCATCGTTTAGTTCAATGCTCAAAATAAATACAACGTTCTGGTAAAGATTTGTAGAAGTTTATCAATTTTCAAAGAACCTGTAGGAGGAGAGCATACTGCTTCGATGGAAATGTGATCTACTCATGTTTTCTTTGGGAAAATATAATTCATTTGATTGGCATATGGACATATGTACTGAAGATAGGGTAATGTGATAATGCAATCTGCAATAGGGAAGTACAAAAATGTAGCCAAAAAAACAAAGTCATAAGACAACCAGTGTCGTAAAAACATTTTATCAAGAACACGTGTGACATAAAAACCGATAGTTCATACTGTTTGGTAGTTGTTTGTTTTTCTGTCTTTTTTGACGAAATTTGCAGATGCTCCTAAAAGTGAGCATCAATCGGATGGAGTTACAGAAAGAAACACACAGAAGAATCATCAAACAGCAAAAAGATAGCTTCGTTATACTAATTTCTATAAAGAGTCCATCGAGCAGCTTAGTGTCACATATCAATCAACTAAAATCGCTGGAATCGGTAGCAAAATAGTGTAATGTACACGCAAAGAAGCGTTCCCGAATTCGTGAACCAGCAAAAATACACCGTGATTTAATTCATGGATTCGGGAACACCAGAACGTTCCAGAAAACGTGACTGTATTCCCGAATCCATGACATGATTGTTCCTGAAAAAATACACCGGGAACTTGTTAGCTCACGAATTCATGAACGCTTTTTTTGCGTGTAACGCATTTTTTATATTCATTTCAATATACCGATTTAAATGCACACAGTATGAAAATTATAGAAGAAAAATATTAAATAGGTTTCAATTCTGGAATTAACTGTACCTATGATGTTCAATGTTCATGGATGGCCATCATCGATCACAAAATTATGGTCAAATCATGTGTCGAAAATAAAAACATGTCGCTTTCCACAGCATGCATCGATTTTCTATCATGACTCGGCAAGTACGATTCGACATTCTAACGAGAAGTGAAACGCGTTTCACTCTCAACGCATAAATCCATGTCAACGTCCTTGCATAGATTTTCGTTAGCGCTTTGTGCTCGAGGGTTCCATTCAGCACTTGAAAGGATTTTAGGAAGAAAAAAAAGCTCCCAATCATGTGTTAATCCTTTTCGTACGCTAAGTGTATATAATAGCTATATGATCGCATCAGAAACCAACTTTTAATAGGAGTTTCAGAGACTCAGCTAGACTAAAGAGTTTTCGATGTTACAACGACAGTACTTTTAGCCGTCGGAGGTAGTGGAGTAACACGGTTTGCCAATTTGGATGTATTCCAATCTTAGAGTATTGAAAAATTCATTTAAATTTCCTCGGGAAGTAACCTGAATTTTTCACGGGAAATTCTTTGAGATTCGCATGGAAAGTTTTTTGAAAGTTTAACGGGGGAATACTTAAAATTTTCTGGGAAATTTCATTAAAATTTCCTCATGAAAGGGAATACGTTCGAATTTCCAAGAGCAGTTTTTCGGAATTTCTTGGGAAAG
This sequence comes from Armigeres subalbatus, assembly GCF_024139115.2. Lineage (NCBI taxonomy): Eukaryota > Metazoa > Arthropoda > Insecta > Diptera > Culicidae > Armigeres > Armigeres subalbatus. The sequence goes on along the minus strand of NW_026943250.1, from coordinate 347,646 downwards.
GTATTTGGTATTTCCTCCGACAACTCTTCGGAAACAATTTTATAATATCCTTAGGAAATTCTAATGAACTTACCAGGAAGGTTTTGCAGAATTTCTCAAAATTTTCCCGGAATAATCTTCTGGGACCTAACTTGTTCAATACCCAGGTAACCAATAAGCATTAAAGTAAGCACTATAGCAGCATTATACTTGCATTGCATATGCTCCATGCTGTATATAAGCATTTCGAAAACTTGGCTGTTCTAAATAAGCATTCTCAAAGCAATCATGAGAGGCATAGTCTTATAATAGCATTTTGAATGCACAATGTTTCGCAAACTCATATGTGAATATGTACATTATGTGGAAGATAATGATTTAAAAAATGTATTGGAGGTAACCACTTTCCCTTCGATGGGACTCGAATCCAAGACCCTCAGTACGCTAGACTGGTGCTTCAACCAACTGTACTACGAAGGACCTTCGTCGGCCTTCGCAACCTAGCGGCTACTGAATGAGCTCGAGATTCCCAAATTGGACGCATAGTCAAATCACTCGCTCGGGTGGTTTAATCCCCGGAAATAGGCAAATAACTTTGATTGAACTGAACCTGAGTTGCGTGCTCTTGCCTACGCAATGCGGTCGGGTATGAGCTTGACGACCGGACTGGCAAATAGCTCACACAACCTCACTTGATCAGTACAGTTGCTGGTGAAGAATGTTTTGTAGGGTGCTGTCAATACGATACACCGCGCGGCTGTGGTAATGTTCCCAAAAGGAATCTTGTGCAATTCCACGCGGCGTTTCAGATTCGAAAGAAACAACCGCACCTTAGGAAACGCCGCAATGTTATCTTCCCATAAGAATCGAGTATACGGGCAGCAAAAAGCGCGGTACGTCGTTTCCTGTACGGAGCGCCGCGTGTACTTTTGTGCAAATGCGTTAATATGTAGCCGCCAGACATTCTAAATAATCACGCTCCTCTAATGTGAACGTGTACTATACACATGTGGAAGTGTTGGCTTGACAAATGGATTACGAGTGATTTGACTATGCGTCCAATTTGGGAATGGGTTGGTTAAAGCCCCAGTCTAGCGTACTGAGGGTCGTGGGTTCGAGTCCCATCGAAGGGAAAATGGTTACCTCCAAAACATTTTTCAAATCATTATCTTTCACATAATGTACATATTGACATATGAGTTTTCAAAACATTGTAAATTAATGTCCAAGTCGGGTGGTTTAATCCCCGGAAATAGGATATTAACTTTGATTGACCTGCACAATTTTGTTTTTCGTGATTTGCAACGAAACAGCTACATTAGTGCTACTTTGAAGTATGAACACTACCATACGTCCAACGTTTTCCAATATGGAACCATATACTTACGTGCATCTTTCCAATATGGAATCATATAGCGGAGGCTATTTGTCCAATGAACTTCCAGATGAGAATTGAAATCGGTAGGTACACCATTTTTTTCCCATTCTGACCACTGACGACAGGAGTATTTATCGTTAACCTAACCCTATCACTAAGTTTATCAACATTTTATTATTCCACTGCAGTATGTTCGATTGATGCTTTAAAGCGGCACTACTGTAGCTGTTTCATTGCACCTAGGTATGACGTTTGTGAAGATAGCATTCTGAGATGAGTTAGATTAAGTTTCAATGTTCCTGAAGGGGCGTAATGTTTATATTGGGCAACATTATTTCCACTGCCTTCTCTCTCTTATGGACCAGCTGGTAAGGGTGATGACAACTACAGCGTCGGGTGGCAAGAGCGCGAGTTTGAATCCCGTTTGAAGAGAGTAAAAGATTGTGTTTTATTTGAATATGAAAATACAATAACGATATAATATGAAAAAAAAAACAATGTTGTAACGAATAGAATTTTCTTAATTTAAAAATGCTACTAAGCAAAAGTTGTACTTTATAAATAAAGTAGGATAAAGCACTTAAGAAGTCATACATTGGGCCAAAACTTGCATTAAAATAGCATTAAAGGCGACTATAAAGCTTTTTGGCATTTAATGTTTTGCCGTTACGACGCAAATAATGCCACTTGAATGCTTTATTTAATGTTACTGGTTACCTGGGTAGATTTTATTTTATTTTTTATAAGGTTTTTGCCTTTCTCGTATACTAAGTATACGTAAAGGCTATAATTTCACTCCAAAACCAAACTTTTGATAGAAGGCTCGGAGACCCATAGTGTTATATACCAATCGACTCAGCTCGACGAATTGAGGTGATGTCTGTTTGTGTGTATGTATGTATGTGTGTGTGTGTGTATGTGTGTATGTGTACAAAATTTGTAGACACACTTTTTGGAACTTAGCATTACCCGATTTACTCGCAACAAGTTGCATTCGACGGGGAATGCGGTCCCATTGTTTGCTATTGAAAATTGGCCTGATCGGACATTGCATTTCGGAATTATTGAAAAATCATTGTTTTTTCCCAAGGGTCCCCCCTTGGAAAAAAAAATTTCAAAATCGAAAAAAAAATTTTCTCAAAAATGGTGGAAATGCATAGTAATTAATGCAAAAACATGCAAAATGATAGAAAATATGCGAACTGTCCCCCTAAAGTGCTTTTTTGACCTTTCCTATGTGATTTTTTCAGTACATTTTACGATGTACGAGAAAGGCATCATCGCCGCTAGGTGGATTAATCTGGGTTTTTCCTTTGTTTGTCAAGAGCTCGGTTGCATTTTCATACAGTTTGTGTCCTTATTGTAGAAAATTGAAGCGCTTGAGTAGCTTCAGATCAACCATATGACAGATTTTGAGCAGCGGCGCGCCGATTAAAAAAAATTGCGAACACGATATCAATCTTCTTTAACGGAATATAATTTTTATGCAGTTGTTTTTTGCTTAAAAATAATGAAATGAGTTCCAAAGCTAAGTTTCAAAATTCTATTTATGACCAAATAACAAAAATTGAGTATTTGTGTTTTCGTTCGAATGCCTTTCAAGAGTAAAGTATTTACAGATGAGTATTTTTCCACAACAAACCTTACATAATAGAAGGTTATTGTGGTGAATGATACACTCTAAAATAAGGGTATGCGATAAGACACTTTTTCCTAACGAAACGAAACGAAACGAAATTTAAAATGTTTGTGTTGATTCGAAACTACAAGGAACGAAATCTATATTTACTTTCGAGACTTTGAAACGATACGAAATCAACGCCAATTTAATTCGAAATTTTTCGAAACGAAACGAAATTTTAATTTTTTTTTTTCCGCAGAATTTTTATTACATTATGTACATTATGTACGCAATTCTGAATTCATTTTCTCAAAGTCAAATAACTGCTTTGCGACTAATAAAATTATAGTAACAGAAGAAGCAGTCTGTGATAAATCGCCGTGTTTCCGTTTACCATTGGCGATAAGGAAATACCCCAGCATTTATGCCGCTTTCAAAGGAATTCATCGTGCAGTGGGTGCTTCCGAATTGGATCAATTTTATATCGGTTCAGTTTTATATCAGTAAGTAGGTATATAGAAATATAGAAATTGTGGGATTTATTTTGTATTCTGATTCTAATTCTATTTAAAACCTTATTTCATTTCAATGGAATGGTGGTTTAAGACATAAGAGATGAAGAAGTGGGACTTTAATAAAACAGAGACTTTACAAGAGTCTCAGGAATCCGCCACGACTTTGCTTCGCGGAGACGAGCCAGCCTCGGGCTGAAAGTCTCCTTAATAAAGACACAAAAAAAAAAGACTTTGCTTCTTTGACTAAGTTGTACTGATCTGATTCATATCTGATTACATTTACACTCTGAGCCTGACATCATTAGGTCGGATCACTTTTGGGAAAAAATGGGATAGAATAGTTAAAGATATTTTTCGGTTTTCTGGTGGACATTTTTAACAAAACACCGAAGACGTTTTATAGAACAAAACTAAATACGTATATACGTTAATAGAAAAATTTGTATAACATTTGTTTTTATTTTGTTTGTGCTTTATGATTTTGTTCAGCCGCGCAGCCAAAATTTTAAATAATACACGACCGTACGAGACAGTATGGTTTAAGTCTAAATTTGTTTCAAAATTCCGCGGAATTCAGTTAAATTTCGTTGAAAACTATTTTTTTCTATCGAAATTTTTGTAATTTTACGAAACGAAATCAAGAATTCAAATTTCGCCATGCTCAAATTCCGCGAAATTCCGCGGAATTTCGTTTCGAACCACCTGAAACGAAATTTTTCGAAAGGTAGCGCACGACTCACTAAAATGGAACGAGCTGTGGCAAATAATGCTAGAACATGGCTTTCTGGCAAAGCTTATGAGGCTGATTTGTGCGATACTAGATCCGATTCGTTCATAACGTTAGATGGCGATCTCTAATCTGCTATTCATCATAGTTCTGGATGGTGCAATATGAAGATCTGGTGTGCACAGAAACGGAACCATCATAAACAAATCTTATAAGGCTTTACAATTCATCCCTGTGTAACATTTCCCCTAAGACGCTCTAAAGAATTAATTAAATCTTGCATGCTCCTTGGTTGTTTTTTGGATGACACCGACATCATTGGTGTAGATGTCATAGCTGTGGAAGAGGCGTTCGTGCCTTTTAAACGGGAGACTAAACGAATAGAACTGATCATAAACTCAAAACTTAGTATTTGGTGGCTACCAAAACAAAGGGCAATCAACAGTCGTTTGTCCCGAAGTGGAAAGGGATGGGAAGCGATTCGAGGTTGTTGGCAAGTTCATATATCCTGGAGCACTCATTGTGATGTGATGATAACGTTTGTCGCGTGTTGAAAGGACGTGTTGCTGCTGCAAGTAGGACTTTCTACAGTTGGCGTGGCCAGCTAAAGCTCGCAGCCTACATACACGGAAAAAACTAGCTCTGTATACATCGTTGATTCGTCAAGGGCAGCCCAAAATTGTTCATTAAAACAAATGAAATTATCCTTAAACAATTGAAAAATGCTCGTTAGAAAAACTGTTCATTTTTCCTTAAATTATTGAACAAATTACCTTGAAATATATAAAATGCTCCGTAAACATTTGAAAAGTGTACCGTAGAAAACGAAAAGAATGTACCGTAAACAATTGAAAATGCTCCTTAGAAAATTTTGTAAGCGCAGATTTCGACAATTTCGAGTTCCTCAAGCCGTGGGTGGTGATAAGAGACATTCAAGTTACAAGATATAAATTGTCGCTGTCGTGGCTGTCCGGAACATCTTTTGCTGGCGAGGATAGGGTGCTAAATGTCAATGAAGGAAAAATACATACAATTTGACAGTTCGGTACCCAACATGTTTCGGACAGCAGAACAAAGGGAACCGAAGCGACAATATTTATCTTGTAACTAAGATATCTTTTGTGGTTGCAGGGAAATTGATGAATAAACCAATTAGCATTATATGCAATGTGATTTTAATGAAATTCGTATCGTCAAGCATGTTTATGCGATGTGCAGTTGTATGGGACGTCTGTTTGTCTATGAGCAGTCTGGTGCACAATTTCTTCAACAATGCTTTGAATTGCTTGTAGGCTAAGATTACATTTTGTATAAGTTTATGTAGCATTTCATTTTTCTTACAGAGCACTGTTTTTAGTTTAAGGAGCATTTTCTCAGGTTAAGGAGCATTTTTTATTGGTTTAAGGAGTATTTCTTCTTTTTAGGGAGCATGTTCCTTAGTTTTCGGAGCATTTTTCTGTTGCACTTTCTCTAGCCACAATTATGCAGCGCTCCGGCAGGAAAGGTGAATCTATTTTGGAGCGATTCTGGCGAATACGCAAGATCATGTCGCCAATTTTGAAGTCGGATGTAGATGAGCGATGTAGATAGAAGATGATGTGGAAGATGATAGTGACTTTATGATCCCCTGGTTCTACTTTTCAACCTATTGGATTGAGGATTTAGAGGTATGTCCTTTTTTTTATCTAACGACGTTTAGCTTTCCAGAACGCGACAAAACCAGGGCTCTGAAATGGAGGTTCATTGAGGACTGAAACACCTTGCACAAGGCGATATTTGTGCTCTCTGCAACAGAAGACTTCATTTCGGTGGATGTCGAACTTTTCAAGAGAAAATTAACCAAGGATTAGTGGATGGAAATAACCGGAGCGATGAATGGGATGAAACGAGAATAATTACTAGCAAATGTGAGGAACATTAAAATGGCAATAAACATCTGTTCAACAAAAAATATATAATGCTTTGAACTATATGCACGCTAGATTCAAAATAAATTAAAGTAGGAAGTTTGATTATGACACCTTTATCCATCTGATAAACGGTGGAATAACCAGGCGGGGCTTACTGTTAGTGATAGTGACCTCGGAGTGGACATGAAATACCAGGCACTCTGAAATGGGTCACTGGAGCTGCAGTAGAGCTAACACTTTCTAACACTCGGATTAAATCTGACTGTTTCAACAGACAGCTTTCTTCCATAACATCACTGCCAGTACACACACACACACACACACACCTCTGGTTTTCAAGGGCACCACTATCAGTATTTAAGCGGGGAGTTGCTAACATCTTTTTATTCTACGCTTGCTGCGACGAAGAAAAACCAAAATAAAAAGATGATAGTTATTCATCGTTTCTTTATCGAGGCTGGTGCCTCTAAAAACGCGAGGCATAATTTATTTGGATTGATTCACCTTAAAAGATGCAGATTATCGAATTCTCCAATTGTTTGAGCGGAAAATACTGCATTCAATACTTGGCGGTGAAAATGGTGAATGGCGCAGATTCATGAGTCACGAGTTGTACCAAGTATACAAAAATGTAGTAGTAGGCTCTGGATTCTGGGGTAGACTCCGCACTCGCTGGCTGTGTGCAATCAAGTGTACGAGTTGTTAGTTTACCACCTAAGGTTCATCGACGAACGAATTTAGATCATAGTCGTATTGAATTTTGTTCGGATTTTGCTGCTATCATCATAACAGATGGACGTATTTCTCTCATCATATAATTCGCGGTGATTTTTACCAACGCTTTGGTTTGTCGGAGACACCCTAACATTGGTGCGTACGTGAGCTAATTTGTCAGCAGAGCTCTAGTGGATGCCATAAAAGTAACCCGAACGTGTGATATTTTCTTATCCCGTAACAAGCATAACAGTCTTGTTATTTCAGTACGTGAAGGCTCAGAGTGGAATAGGAATATAGCTGCATAACGTTTTCGATTCTCATACATAATAATTTTTGTTATGTGTCCAAAAATAAACAATGTCATAATTACCATGGTGATTATGAAAAAAAAATCTGAAGACAATTATTGACAAAGTGAATGTCGACGTGGTAGTTTGCCAGCAGCAAAAAAAGATTTATTAAGAATTATATTTTTATATAAAAGACTAGCAGACCCGACGAACTTCGATTCGCATAAAATTGACTAATTCTCTGCTTAGCTCTCGAGTTATGCAGAAATTTCTGTTTCATTTGTATGGGAGCCCCCCTTTCTAACGGAGGGAGGGGTCTTGAACCATTTTAAGAACCTTCCCCGGCACCAAAAACCTCTGCATACAAATTTTCACGCCGATCGATTCAGTTAGTAGGTTCAGACAGATATAAATTAATTTTTATGTATATAGATGAAGAAGATTAGGAATATTCCAATGATGAAATTAGGGAAGAATATATAAATTAAAATGATTGTTCCCTAAACAATGCAAAATTTCCATAAAAATTAATTTCTTCCCAAGAAACAAAAATGTATTAAGCATTTTAAAAAGTAAAAAATGAAGTATGAAATTATAAAACCAAAATTTCCGTGAAGAAATAAAAATTTTCCATTGGAAAAAATGCAAAATTCCGATAAATAAATCAATTTTAGTTGTTTATTTTTATTTTTACATGGAAATTTTTATATTTTTTCAATTTTTTAAAAGGATTTTCGTGGATATAGTTTTCAATTTTTTGTGTAAAAAATATTTATTTCGTAGATAATTTTGTAATTGCTTGATATATTTAAAGAAGAGTGATTAAATTAAATGATGCAAGATCGGACGTGTTTCAGGTAGGACGCAGAACATTTGAGAAATCCGAGTTTGTGTGGAGAATAAGTAAAGGCTTGTTTGCGCGTGTTTTCGAGAAGTATGCTTAACTTAACCGAGAGGTAGGGTAAAAGACCCAATAGTAGAGGAACTAAGCGCGTTCTACCACTGTTTCTTTGCTTACACCGCATCTATTTTTCATATCGCTTACCTTAAGTACTTATTCAACAGCTCATCAATTATATTTTAAACGAAAAGTATTTCAAACGCTGCAGAAACCATTATTGTTACCTAAAATGATACCTCCAATTATTGGTGCAGTGTTCCAAAAGTTGCGGTATTTTTTAATTTGTGTTCCTATAGTTGCGAATCCCATTGTTTTCTTATGGGACTTGCAACACTACCGCAACTATTGGTGCAAAGCCGAGTAATGTTCAGGTTTCGAGTAATCACAGCTCAACAAATTGATAGACAATATGGGTTGCTGCGTTAATTAAGTAGATTTTGTTAAAATAACACTACCGCAACTATAGGAACACCCACGACTATCGGATCTTTTGCCCTATTACTGTTATTCCCAACGGAGCGAAAGTCACGGAAAACTGCCTTGAGGTCAATCGCACTGCGAGCTATCGCCATCACCAATCATCACTCATGGTAACCGATTATGCATAGCTGTCTCGTTGCGCTGTTCGGCACACCATCATGATAAATACTTTTCCCAGAGTGTATGTTATTAAGCGTAGCGACATGGTGCCACATTTGACAGGTCTCCTGCTCGTTTGGAACACAATTTTGAATGGGAATGACAGATAAATTTTATTCCAATTCTGACAGTGTCGCCACTCTAAATTACATACACTCTGACTTTGCCCATTGCAGAAATAAAGCAATGTCAAGCGTGTCACGTTTATAGCGGATTTGATTGTTACAACAATCGTACACAGCTGCTTATAGAGAAGGATGGACTCTGCGTTTGAACTCAGTGTGCAAGTCTTGGTGCGGTGTACACTGGTGGAAATAAGTATAAAGACAAGCTAGGTTTCGATACAAAATTTACATGTTGGGAGGTCAATGTCTCGATTCTTAGCTTTTTGATTGGAATATTTTTTGTCAGCAGGCCTAAAATAAATTGAATTTTTATTCAATGAATGTTAAATTTATGCTTATTTTCTGCTTATACTGCTCATATTGCTTATTATTCAAATAGAATCGCAACGAATCGAGATTTCGATACTCAAACATGATGAAAATGTATGAAAATCATGCTTGTCTTTATACTTCTTTCCGGCGGTATATCATTCGCATATAGCGAATACAATGTTGATGCCTTTGCTCACTCATATTATCAAATTCATCGCTATCTGTCATAATGAGTGAAACATGGCCAACAATAATCCCATCCTGTTCCTCCGCCGTGAAATTCCATAAAGAACTGTCAGATTGTGCATGTATTCACTTGTTTCGAGGAAAACCGTGAACGCCGTGTAGTAAAATCAAAGGCTAATTAGTTTTTGGAAACACTGTTTTTGTTTGTCAACAGCGTATCAACGTGTTAGAAAATGACTCTATTAGTACATCATTTCAACACCATTCAAAAACGAGATTCATTCGCCAAGGTATAACAGGCGACGTCGAAAATGTAGCTCACTGTATGGCTTGTTGATGTGCGCAGATGCCGTGTAACGCAAGACAGTGACAAACAAATTTCACTTAGGTGACTGTCAGCTGACAATCATGACATCCCTCAGTACTGGTTTTCATCCATACCGTGACTTATCATCCTGCTCAACGGATCAGCGACCGAACGGCAAAAGGACTGACCAAGGCTGTTGACGACAATGACCTTTTTGAGGCTTGGAAGACGACGACGGGATCAGTATCAATTGTTGTCGACGTAGTCGTGGAAGTCAAATAGTGGCGTAGGTCTGGTTGGGTAGACTCCTTGACTCATTTATTGACCATTCCTGGTCCTATTTTTAGCACAGTATTTTAGAAGTTCCTATCAGCAATCATTATGAGTAATCCCTTTTAGGTGGTTATACAACAAAGTCACGATTCGGCCATCTTGGAAACCACGTGTTGTATGTTTTTCAAGAGCACTAGTTTGGGGCAACCATAACACGCATGTGGGGGGATAGAATGGTAGATGGTTTGCTTACGTATGATGAACAATCGACTTAAATGTCAACATTGTATGACAACTATTACCTCAGATTTGGGCTTTTGGAAATGGGAGTAGAAAAAAATGTGGTTAATTTGAAATTCACCACGGCCCTGATTGTATAATCACCTAAACAACTTTTTAACGTTGGACAACGTATTACTCGAAGAAACTGGATGTATGTCCTGACGTCGATAATATCGGAGAAGTGCCGTCCATCAATCAGAGCGTGGTCGATTTGTGATTCTGTCTGCAGTGGTGATCTCCAGGTGTACCGATACGGGATGCTGTGTTGGAAGTAGCTGAGAATGACCATATTCTTGTAGGCGGCGAAATCAATTAGTCGTACGCCGTTTTCGTTCGTCAGTCGGTGAGCGCTGAACTTCCCAATAGTTGGTCTAAACTGCTCCTCTTGGTCAACCTGAGCGTTTAAATCTGCTATGATGATTTTGACGTCGTGCCTTTTGCAGCTGTCGTACTCACGTTCCAACTGCGCGTAGAATGCGTCCTTACCATAATCAATGCTTCCGGAGTGTGGGCTATGGACGTTGATTATGCTGAAGTTGAAGAACCGACCTTTGATCCTCAACTTGCACATTCTTTCATTGATCGGCCACCACCCGATCACGCGCCTTTGCATATCGCCCATCACTATGAAAGCTGTTCCCAGCTCGTGTGTGTTGCCGCAGCTCTGGTAGATGGTATGATTAGCTCTAAACGTTCGCACCATTGATCCCTTCCAACAAACCTCCTGCAGCGCTACGATGCCGAATCCACGGTCCTTGAGCACATCGGCGAGTATGCGTGTGCTCCCGATGAAGTTGAGAGATTTGCAGTTCCACGAACCGAAAAGTATATAACTTGAACCGAATCGTATATTTTCCAATGTCAGATTATTTAAAACTTCATGCAACGCAACTAACGCTGAAGCCGTCGATGACTTTGCCCAGTGAAATGCTTATTCAGTGTAAATCGCGTAATCTGCTACCTTTTGATCACCTCTTTTTCAAGAAACGAAGATAGCTGTATGGTAAAGCGTTAGTTTCTCACTCAGCGGGCCAATGTTTATTCTTGTGTTGTGAAAGTAAGGAATGACGACTTCGATCTTCAGTAATGAAATTGTCACCAGGCTGCCGCATCTTCTAAGCAGTCATTCACAAAATATAGGGACATGGTAGGTATTTCCGTCCATCGTCGTGGGGGCTGAAGCCAACGAAAGCAACGTCATTTGCTAGAGCTCCATTATAGTAGAACGTTTCTCCTGAGCTTACGGTTTGGTACGGATGAGTTTGGCAAGAAAGTGTATCTTTTATTGGTTTTCGAGACTATGAAAAAAGACGAAAATGCCTGCCTTAACACTATTTAGTTATGAAAAATTTAACAAACACTCGTTGAGATCATTACACGTTACTGGATGAGCAAAAATGCAATCGTATAGCGACCCTCGGAGATATTCCACACCAAAGGGTTTTCAGAATAGCTTCATTCAGATCCTAATTACCATGTCAAGCAAGGACTGCAAGGAAATATATTTCGATTCATTGACGGTAAGAGCTACCGATTCGTAGATGTTTACTTCAAGCGGAAGTTGGTGCAATGTTTCACTCATCACAGACCGACTGATCCTGTGCACCAGCAAGCAGAAGGAGACGGGCCTTAAATAAACGCAGATTTTAAAATTTAATGAGCTATACCTGATGCACTTCCCCGAGAGTTCGAAGTCTGTGAAGTATCTGCATGTAGCAAGAAATCAGTCAGTGTGCAAACTGCTGCAATTTCAACGATTTTTCCAAAACCTGCCACATTCAGATCTGTTCTTCTAACTGTCGCGGAAACCATTCCTCATCTACATAACAAAAAGGAACAAGTTCAGCATATTTCATACATGTTACACCACCGATAAAATCAAAACAAAAAAATCCTAAACTGCGGCAACGTTTTATCATGTTTCTTTTTCTTTCGCCGCGACTTTTATTTGTCCTCGCTTTGGTTGGCCGTGCCATTATTTAAATTTTGTTAATGATCTCATTCTTACACTTTCTCCGTCACACGAACCCGTGTGAAGGCCGCGATTTGCCTCACGCCAGTCAGTTTGTTTATTTCCTCTGTTAAGTTTTATTTATGGGCTGTCGTGAGGACATGCCACTCCACCGATTGTCGTAATTCAATTATACATATTTGCTTTTGTTATGTAATCCATACCAATGTTCAAGTTCGCGAATGAAGTTTAATTAGGTGTGTGTTTTGGCTAACTCAGGTAGCCTAATTGGTTGAGGCACGGTAGGGTCACGCGTTCCCCAATTCATTAGAAGGGTTTTTCCGGTTGGGAATTTTCTCTACATCGTTGAAAATGCCATTGTGTTTGCCAGCTCTATATTAGTAGCTTTTAAAGAACATCTAGAATCTAAGTTCAGGGTACATAATTAATTTTTGTCTACTTTGTGTCATATGCAACAACTAGCACCCATTGACTTATTTCGGTAGGTGTTGTGGGAACAACAACAACAATTAAGAAGATGGATCCAATCGATTTACTGTCAGGATGGATCCAGAAGCTTTTCTTTCACATCGTTGCAGAGCAAATACCCCCAGCAGAGCTCATGTCAAATTCGAATGGCAACCGGAAATAATGAGGCGAAAAAAGCCGCATCGTTCCTGACTAATGTGTTCAGTCAAAATCGTTGAGCCGATGATGGAGAAACGTTGGGCCGGAATCAACAAATAGATTGATGGATGCGAGGTGTGATCTTACTAGTCGACATTTGGAACTTTCGACAGACCACTGAACTGTTTTAGAACCATTCTGTGGCGACGGTAAAATGATTGAATTAATTTAACTGAACATCTAATTACAATATTTTTCAATTTCTTCAAATTATAAAACAAACTTTCAACTAGCCATTAAACAAGCAATCGTTCTTATAATTATTCAAAAAGTTGATCTAACTGAACATTCATCGTCATACCTTCATCTCCATATTGCTATACATTTTCCACCTCGTTGCATTTGTGGCTGCTCACCTCCTCAACTGGGGTACAATTAAGGATGAAGGAAAAATTCCGGTTGTGTCATCAAAAGAAAAATGAATTTTATGCCACTTCTCCACCAAAGGATCCCGTTTGCTGTTGCAGCGCTCTCCACAGACTGCTTGCTGGCAGGATCTGAGCGGCGGAAGAAGTGAAACGTCAATAAACGTACGTACCTGTACAATATGCCAATCCGTCCGGAGAAGAATAGGCGCACCACATCATCAATGTCGATCGACGACGATGACGAGCGGAGACGTGCGATATGCACTTTTGTACGACCGAAGCCTGCAAAAGTTGTCCATTCTTGTTCTGATGCCAGTAAGTGGGACCAGGGGAAGGTCGTCGTCGTAGAAAACCTGGAAGCCAGTGAGTGAAACACATCTGAGCTTTATCCATTGAATCGATGTAATCACTATGCTTCTCTCGTGTATAGTTTGATTGATCCATCCAATCGACCTCGTTCTTTCTTTGCGTTTACCTGAGCCCAACCATCTGGAGCATGGTTCCGGCCTAGGTAGATGGTAGACGTTTCTGCCATGTGATTGACTTCGATTAAATAGTGAGCGTGAGCCTTTTTTGATTGAACTGCTTCATTGTGGATATGCAATAAAGGTAAACACGATATAAGAGGTATAGGACTAAACAATTACTACCATATTACTGAGATGTTTTTTTTTTGCTGTTGAAGCATTTATTAGTCTTCTGCCGCTACTATTTAGTAAATTTTGTAAATTTTGTAAACCTATGCGCCGCCGACGACGACGATTTTTTTTACGCCGCCACTGCCGTCAAAAATGACTCGGCGCGCCGCCGTATGAAAATTGACCACGCCGATGGCATTTTTACCGTCTAGATATATCTAGCTCCTGTAGGAAATACATATTTTCAGCCACGTTCATATGACAGTTATCTTCTTTACAATTATGCAGTTATTATTCTCATTTCCAATAAAGTCCCAACAAAGTTGAAAGCTGATGAAGGGCTTATTTAATTAAAAACCGGCTTTTTCAGCTAAGCAAGTAGCTTATTCAGCCTGAATTGTTTGTTGGGAAACCACTAGATCCCTTGTTGTATAACGTATGCTCGGTCAAACATAACAATGTTCGTTCAAACAAAATGCACCTGACCTAAAATTATTCAGAAAATAAGGGAATTTTTCTTTACGAATTCAAAGAATTACTCCTAGAACTTCTTCTAGTACGTAATAAATTATTTCGGTCTCGAAATGTTTCAGAATTTCAGTAAGAAATTGTTTGGAAACTCGACAATCTTTTTTTGAAGTTATTTATGAACTAATACGTCTTCTTCTAGCATTTCTGCAGAAACTCTATAAGACCACATGAAATTCATTCAAAAAAAAAATCTTAGATTCAAAACCCAGGAATTCCTTTGCGTCTTCAAGAAATACTTCATGTATGGATCATCAAAATCTTTTATAAACTCCTTCGGATATTCCCACAAAAACTCCGTTGTGAATTCTTCATTAGAGAGGAAAAACCCTAGCAGCACATATGTTCCACATAGGCTACTGTAACTCATATGTGACCAGATTTAGTCACAATCGAGTTGTTGCAACCATTTTTGTCTGATTTGTGCTTCTCGGGAAATCGTGAGAATTTCTGAAGTATTTTCCTTATTTTTAAGGAAATTAATTATTAAATTTTTAAGTGTTAATTCTTGGAGAAACTCTGCAGAAGTGTCGGTGAAAGTTGGCGAAGAGATTCTTGGAGAAATTTGTGAATTTGTGAACGACTTTCCGGAAGAATCCTTGGAAAATTTTGGAGTAGGAATTTCTGCAAGAATTCCCAGAGAAATGCGCGTAAAATTTTCTTGATCTCGATTTCTCAATTTAGTTTCCATAAGAAGATCTTCAAGAATTCCTGGATAATTTTTCCGAAAAAATCGCTTGGTTATTTCTGCAGAGTTTGCAAAGTAATTTATGAAGTGTACTGGGAAGAGTTTTTGGAGGAAATCCAGAGGAGGAACTAGAAGGAACTTCTGCAGGAACTTCTGGAGAAATCCCTGGAGGAACTTCTGGAGAAATCCCTGGAGGAACTTCTGGAGAAATCCCTGGAGGAACTTCTGGAGAAATCCCTGCAGGAACTTCCGGAGGAATTCCTGGAGGAACTTCCGGGGGAATTCCTGGAGGAACTTCCGGAGGAATTCCTGGAGGAACTTCCGGAGGAATTCCTGGAGGAACTTCCGGAGGAATTCCTGGAGGAACTTCCGGAGGAATTCCTGGAGGAACTTCCGGAGGAATTCCTGGAGGAACTTCCGGAGGAATTCCTGGAGGAGCTTCCGAAGGAATTCCTGGAGGAGCTTCCGAAGGAATTCCTGAAGGAACTTCCTGAGGAACTACCAGAGGAACTTCCGGAGGAACTTCAAGAGGAACTTCCAGAGGAACTTCCGGAGGAATTCCTGGAGGAACTTCCGGAGGAATTTCTTGAGGAACTTCCGGAGGAATTCCTTGAGAAACTTCCGGAGGAATTCCTGAAGGAACTTCCGGAGGAATTCCTGGAGGAACTTCCGGAGGAATTCCTGGAGGAACTTCCGGAGGAATTCCCGGAGGAACTTCCGGAGGAATTCCCGGAGGAACTTCCGGAGGAATTCCCGGAGGAACTTCCGGAGGAATTCCCGGAGGAACTTCCGGAGGAATTCCCGGAGGAACTTCCTGGAGGAACTTCCGGAGGAATTCCTGAAGGAACTTCCGGAGGAATTCCTGAAGGAACTTCCGGAGGAATTCCTGAAGGAACTTCCGGAGGAATTCCTGGAGGAACTTCCGGAGGAATTCCTGGAGGAACTTCCGGAGGAATTCCTGGAGGAACTTCCGGAGGAATTCCTGGAGGAACTTCCGGAGGAATTCCTGGAGGAACTTCCGGAGGAATTCCTGGAGGAACTTCCGGAGGAATTCCTGGAGGAACTTCCGGAGGAATTCCTGGAGGAACTTCCGGAGGAATTCCTGGAGGAACTTCCGGAGGAACTTCCGGAGGAACTTCCGGAGGAATTCCTGGAGGAACTTCCGGAGGAATTCCTGGAGGAACTTCCGGAGGAATTCCTGGAGGAACTTCCGGAGGAATTCCTGGAGGAACTTCCGGAGGAATTCCTGGAGGAACTTCCGGAGGAATTCCTGGAGGAACTTCCGGAGGAATTCCTGGAGGAACTTCCGGAGGAATTCCTGGAGGAACTTCCGGAGGGATTCCTGGAGGAACTTCCGGAGGAATTCCTGGAGGAACTTCCGGAGGAATTCCTGGAGGAACTTCCGGAGGAATTCCTGGAGGAACTTCCGGAGGAATTCCTGGAGGAACTTCCGGAGGAATTCCTGGAGGAACTTCCGGAGGAATTCCTGGAGGAACTTCGGAGGAATTCCTGGAGGAACTTCCGGAGGAATTCCTGGAGGAACTTCCGGAGGAATTCCTGGAGGAACTTCCGGAGGAATTCCTGGAGGAACTTCCGGAGGAATTCCTGGAGGAACTTCCGGAGGAATTCCTGGAGGAACTTTCGGAGGAATTCCTGAAGGAACTTCCGGAGGAATTCCTGGAGGAACTTCCGGAGGAATTCCTGGAGGAGCTTCCGAAGGAATTCCTGGAGGAGCTTCCGAAGGAATTCCTGAAGGAACTTCCGGAGGAACTACCAGAGGAACTTCCGGAGGAACTTCAAGAGGAACTTCCGGAGGAATTCCTGGAGGAACTTCCGGAGGAATTCCTGGAGGAACTTCCGGAGGAATTCCTGGAGGAACTTCCGGAGGAATTCCTGGAGGAACTTCCGGAGGAATTCCTGGAGGAACTTCCGGAGGAATTCCTGGAGGAACTTCCGGAGGAATTCCTGGAGGAACTTCCGGAGGAATTCCTGGAGGAACTTCCGGAGGAATTCCTGGAGGAACTTCCGGAGGAATTCCTGGAGGAACTTCCGGAGGAATTCCTGGAGGAACTTCCGGAGGAATTCCTGGAGGAACTTCCGGAGGAATTCCTGGAGGAACTTCCGGAGGAATTCCTGGAGGAACTTCCGGAGGAATTCCTGGAGGAACTTCCGGAGGAATTCCTGGAGGAACTTCCGGAGGAATTCCTGGAGGAACTTCCGGAAGAATTCCTGGAGGAACTTCCGGAGGAATTCCTGGAGGAACTTCCGGAGGAATTCCTGGAGGAACTTCCGGAGGAATTCCTGGAGGAACTTTCGGAGGAATTCCTGGAGGAACTTCCGGAGGAATTCCTGGAGGAACTTCCGGAGGATTTCCTGGAGGAACTTCCGGAGGAATTCCTGGAGGAACTTCCGGAGGAATTCCTGGAGGAACTTCCGGAGGAATTCCTGGAGGAACTTCCGGAGGAATTCCTGGAG
Source organism: Armigeres subalbatus (assembly GCF_024139115.2). Lineage (NCBI taxonomy): Eukaryota > Metazoa > Arthropoda > Insecta > Diptera > Culicidae > Armigeres > Armigeres subalbatus. The sequence goes on along the minus strand of NW_026943250.1, from coordinate 330,149 downwards.
GAACTTCCGGAGGAATTCCTGGAGGAACTTCCGGAGGAATTCCTGGAGGAACTTCCGGAGGAATTCCTGGAGGATCTCTCGGAGGAATTCCTGGAGGAACTTCCGGAGGAATTCCTGGAGGAACTTCCGGAGGAATTCCTGGAGGAACTTCCGGAGGAATTCCTGGAGGAACTTCCGGAGGAATTCCTGGAGGAACTTCCGGAGGAATTCCTGGAGGAACTTCCGGAGGAATTCCTGGAGGAACTTCCGGAGGAATTCCTGGAGGAACTTCCGGAGGAATTCCTGGAGGAACTTCCGGAGGAATTCCTGGAGGAACTTCCGGAGGAATTCCTGGAGGAACTTCCGGAGGAATTCCTGGAGGAACTTCCGGAGGAATTCCTGGAGGAACTTCCGGAGGAATTCCTGGAGGAACTTCCGGAGGAATTCCTGGAGGAACTTCCGGAGGAAATCCTGGAGAAACTTCCGGAGGAACTTCCGGAGGAGTTCCTTGAGGAACTTCCGGAGGAATTCCTGGAGGAACTTCCGGAGGAATTCCTGGAGGAACTTCCGGAGGAATTCCTGGAGGAACTTCCGGAGGAATTCCTGGAGGAACTTCCGGAGGAATTCCTGGAGGAACTTCCGGAGGAATTCCTGGAGGAACTTCCGGAGGAATTCCTGGAGGAACTTCCGGAGGAATTCCTGGAGGAACTTCCGAAGGAATTCCTGGAGGAACTTCCGAAGGAATTCCTGGAGGAACTTCCGAAGGAATTCCTGGAGGAACTTCCGAAGGAATTCCTGGAGGAACTTCCGAATGAATTCCTGGAGGAACTTCCAAAGGAATTCCTGGAGGAGTAAATTTTGTAAATTTTGTAATTTTTGTAAAAAAAAACATTTGTACATTTTTGTGTAAATTTTGTAAATTTTGTAAATTTTGTAAAATTTGTAAACTTTGTAAATTTTGTAAATTTTGTAAATTTTGTAAATTTTGTAAATTTTGTAAATTTTGTAAATTTTGTAAATTTTGTAAATTTTGTAAATTTTGTAAATTTTGTAAATTTTGTAAATTTTGTAAATTTTGTAAATTTTGTAAATTTTGTAAATTTTGTAAATTTTGTAAATTTTGTAAATTTTGTAAATTTTGTAAATTTTGTAAATTTTGTAAATTTTAAATATTTTGTAAATTTTGTAAATTTTGTAAATTTTGTAAATTTTGTAAATTTTGTAAATTTTGTAAATTTTGTAAATTTTGTAAATTTTGTAAATTTTGTAAATTTTGTAAATTTTGTAAATTTTGTAAATTTTGTAAAATGTGTAAATTGTGTAAATTTTACTTCGACCAATTTTGAAAATTTTGAAAATTTTGTGAATTTTGTAAATTTTGTAAATTTTGTAAATTTTGTAAATTTTGTAAATTTTGTAAATTTTGTAAATTTTGTAAATTTTGTAAATTTTGTAAATTTAGTAAATTTAGTAAATTTTGTAAATTCTTTAAATTTTTTGAATTTTATAAATTTTGTAAATTTAGTTGATTTTGTAAATCTTGTAAGTTTTGTAAATTTAGCAAATTTTGTAAATTTTTGTAAATTTGTAAATTTGTCAATTTTGTAAATTATGTAAATTTGTACATATTGAAAATTTTGTAAACTTTGTAAATTTTGTAAATTTTGTAAATTTTGTAAATTTGTACATTTTGTAAATTTTGTAAACTTTGTAAATTTGTACATTTTGTAAATTTTGTAAACTTTGTAAATTTTGTAAATTTTGTAAATTTTGTAAATTTTGTAAATTTTGTAAATTTTGTAAATTTTGTAAATTTTGTAAATTTGTAAATTTTGTAAATTTTTGTAAATTTTGTAACCTTGTAAATTTTGTAAATTTGTAAATTTGTAAATTTTGTAAATTTTGTAAATTTTGTAAATTTTGTAAATTTTGTAAATTTTGTAAATTTTGTAAATTTTGTAAATTTGTAACCTTGTAAATTTTGTAAATTTTAAATTTGTAAATTTTGTGAATTTTGTAAATTTTGTAAATTCTGTAAATTTTGTAAATTTTGTAAATTTTGTAAATTTTGTAAATTTTCTAAATTTTGTAAATTTTGGGAATTTTGTAAATTCTGTAAATTTTGTAAATTTTATAAATTTTGTAAATTTTGTAAATTTTGTAAATTTTGTAAATTTTAAATTTTGTAAATTTGTAAATTTTGTAAATTTTGTAAATTTTGTAAATTTTGTTAATTTTTTAAATTTTGTGAATTTGTTAATTTTGTAAATTTTGTAAATTTTGTAAATTTTGTAAATTTTGTAAATTTTGTAAATTTTGTAAATTTTGTAAATTTTGTAAATTTTGTAAATTTTGTAAATTTTATAAATTTTGTCGATTTGGTAATTTTTGTAAAGTTTATAAATTTTGTAAATTTTGTAAATTTTGTAACCTTTATAAATTTGTAAAATTTGGTAAATTTGTAAATTTTGTAACCTTGTAAATTGTAACCTGTAAAATTTTGAAAATTTTAACCTGTAAACTTTGGTAAATTTTGTAAATTTTGTAAATTTTGTAAATTTTGTAAATTTTGTAAATCTTGTAAAACTTTGTAAAATTTTGTAAATTTTGTAAATTTTGTAAATTTTGTAAATTTTGTAAATTTTGTAAATTTTGTAAATTTTGTAAATTTTTTAAATTTTTTAAATTTTTTAAATTTTTTAAATTTTTTAAATTTTTTAAATTTTTTAAATTTTTTAAATTTTTTAAATTTTTTAAATTTTTTAAATTTTTTAAATTTTCTAAATTTTCTAAATCGTTTAAATTTTCCAAATTTTTTAAATTTTTTAAATTTTTCAAATTTTCTAAATTTCCTAAATTTTCCAAATTTTCAAGATTTTCCAAATTTTTTAAAATTTTAAATTTTTTTAAATTTTCTAAATTTTTTAATTTTTTTTAAATTTTCTAAATTTTTTAAATTTTCTAAATTTTCAAAATTTTCAAAATTTCTCAAATTTTTTAAATTTTCAAGATTTTTTTAAATTTTCTAAATTTTCTGAATTCGCTAAATTTTATAAATTCTAATTTTTTTAAATTTTCTTTTATAAATTTTAAATTTTTTATATATTTTAAATTTCATAAATTTCTAAATTTCTTGAATTTTTAAAATTTTCCAAGTTTTTTATATTTTCTAAATTTTTTAAATTTTCTAAATTTTTTAAATTTTCTAAATTTTCTAAATTTTCTGAATTTTCTAAATTTTCTAAATTTTCTAAATTTTCTAAATTTTCTAAATTTTCTAAATTTTCTAAATTTTCTAAATTTTCTAAATTTTCTAATTTTTTTAAATGTTCTAATTTTTTTAAATTTTTTAAATTTTTTAAATTTTTCAAATTTTTTTAAATTTTATAAATCCTAATTTTTTCAAATTTTTATTTATAAATTTTATTATTTTTTAAATATTTTAAATTTCCTAAATTTTTAAATTTCTTGAATTTTTAAAATTTTCCAGGTTTTTTAAATTTTCTAAATTTTCTAAATTTTCTAAATTTTCTAAATTTTCTAAATTTTTTAAATTTTCTAATTTTTTTAATTTTTTTAAAATTTTCTAAATTTTTAAATTTTTTAAATTTTCTAAATTTTTAAAATTTCCTTAATTTTTTAAATTTTTTAAATTTTCTAAATTTCTTAAATTTTATAAATCCTAAATTTTTAAAATTTTCTTTTATAAATTTTTTTATTTTTTCAATATTTTAAATTTCCTAAATTTTTAAATTTCTTGAATTTTTAAAATTTTCCAGGTTTTCTAAATTTTCTAAATTTTCTAAACCTTCTAAATTTTTAGAATTTTCACAATTTCCTCAATTTTTTATTTTTTTTAAATGTTCTAAAATCTTAATTTTATTTTTTTTTTCTTATTTTTTGATTTCCTATGTTTTTTCTTATTTTCTTGATAATTTTATTGACTTTTCAATTTTTTTTCAATTTTATGATGTTAGTGATTTTTTTAAATTTTCTGAATGTTCTAAATAAGTTTTCAGGAAGTTTTAAACTAAATTTCAGAATGTTCATTGTAAAAAGAAACACCACAAAATTATTTTCCTGTAGAGTTGACTCAGTATTATTGGTTCGTTTTATTGCCTACTGGGGAATTCAATCTCGAAAATGACTTTTCCGGATGTTGGTAATTTGCTTTTACCTATTGTGTTTAGGAGTCGATGCAGAGTGCCAATTGTATTGATTTTAATATGCACCTTCATTTCAGTGGTTTGTGTTACACTGCCATAACAATTTCCAGTTTAGATACCTCGATTGATGGTGTATTATTTTTAGCTGTCAGTGCGAGAACAAATGTATGTTAAGTAGAAAATCAATTCTCTTCTTAATTGATTACCAAGAATTGTAAGAATTTTTATCGAATGAGAACCTTTTTGATTGACATTCAGTCAAATTATTATTTATAATATAGGTCAAACGTCAAGAAAATTCGAATTCTCTATGCCACAGATCCTTGTTTCTGGGGCTACACGCAAACACTTAAAAAGCAGATTTTATCTACTTTTGTCAAATCGAATAACGGGGTATATTCTTCCACAACGGTATCAATGGCAAATGATTGGATGATCAATTCGCTTCCGTTGTCATCGTCCAAGGGGAGAATCATGAGGCAAACCGTATATAATGGGACAAATTGATATGCACCTCAACAGCTCCTTCACAGCCACCGTTGTTGGAACGTTTCTCCAACGTCATCATCCGGAGAATGGAATATGTATAACTGAGCTATCGAAAGAGGTAGCCGTGTGGCAGTGCTATTGAAAAGATGAGCACCGAGCGAAGAAATGCTGTTAGGAATCGGCATTTATCATTCCATTTATTGAATCCGCTGCAATCGAAGCCGTGGCATAGTGGAAGTTACCTAGTTTTGAGCGATTAAATGACTTTGGAAATAAAATTTATTATGGAAAACGCAATGAAATACGCATTCAGATCTGTTTTGGCACATTTTGGCGAATAATTGCCGGTTTTCATACCCAGAAATTAACTCAAGTTAAGTAAAAATATAAGTTGAACACAATCATGATCTCAAAATGCTAAAGAAGGAAACGCTTTCATTTTTATTTTTCATTTTCACCAGTCGTCATGCAGTCTAACTATGTGGCGGCAAGATCGCATTGTGCGAAACCCGCATAGACACTGCACCTCTGCACCATTCAACCAGTCAGCAATAACGAATCACAATTTGTGATATTTTATTATGCCGCGTCGAATCTGTACATCAAGATTCGCAAGGATTCGGAATAGTTCAACTGCACGAATTTTAATGAATAAAATAAAATATGCTTTCAATTGAGCTTTGAGAAAGACGATCCTCCCTTCGTTAGCACATCCGTTGTTGAGCTCAGCCAGCCAGCCGCCACAAGTCCATGTTTATTCGCTCAATCAAGCTGATTGACGTGTACACAGAATGTTTGCAAACACAAGCTGTTATTGTGTGTGTAGGGTAAAAATTATCATGGCAAGTAAAGTTCACAAATTGTGTTGGGAATTGTTAAGGGGCACTGGATTGGAATCAATCCCACTCGTGGTACTGATAGAGATTTCCAATTTAGAAGACTCAGCAATTTGATAGAACGTGAGATGCGAAGCGTCTCTCAGTCAAAAGGAGTAATAAATTGTGTCTGCAAATCAGATACGAACATTATAATGATAATTATTGCATAAAACACATTTTTAGAGGTTTATCACCAGACAAATCTACTGGACATATGCTAAATAAACTCCACTGAAATAAGAGGCTAAGGTGAACTTGAATTAAACCGACATAGACAAACTACCACGCGCCTCCATGGTCTGCCAACAAAAAAATAAAAATTGAAAAAAGAAACGTTGGCTGTGCTTCAAATAGTTTGCTCCAAACCTACCCATGAGAGGAAAGTTAGCTCACACAGTCACGAAGAATGATTCAAAACATTTTCCTGTCACCAACGGCGACAACATTTCATCAACTCATTAGACGGATACATGCTGTAGAGATCCTTGTCACATACTCATTACCCCTTTTCACTTTAACAGTATTAACTGTTCAAAACATCCTGTCAGTGTATGTAGCTTTCGAGCAGTTTATAACTTCCAGTTTGTTCTGTCGATGTTGAATGAGCTTTGCATTTTCACGCGATATTTCAGGCGTTGTGCTGCATCGTCGAGTGAATTAAACTTTCTCTTAGTATGGGTACGAACATCCGACACAATGATATTTATTATTCACTCCAACTACTCTGTATTTAGGATTAACTCATAATAGCATTGCTGTTCAGATACAAGCTTAGATTCCAATAGATAGGAAAGCTTCGCCACAATAAACCAATCATGTTACGAACACCTTTCGCTCATCCTCTGCGTGTCAACATAAATCCCCCCAGAAAAAAAAAACTACCAAATCCAGCACGCACAATCGCCTGCCAAAAGAGATGAGACGGCCTTTCCGTCTTTCAACTATTGAAAGACCGGAAATGGATCCCCATCGTTAGTGAATGGAGGATCCTTCCAACCAACTGCTTTGCTTAACTGGAGTCCCGAGCTGCTTCTTCTGGGAGTGCTGAATTCCACTCGAGTCCGATTGTTGGTTTGTTTATTCTTTTCCTGCTCGTCGTCGTCGCCATCGAGCGACCATGCATTGCCCACCCCATCTGCTGTGGATGTTGAGTCCATTTGTGAGCATCTTCCACAAAAGCCACTTTGATTGACGGACGATTTAATTGAAGAGAAAAGAAAAAAGGAAATCGATTCGAGTTTGCTTTTTCTCCCAGGGAACTCAACACAGAAGACTCTTATTATTTAATTCATAGTATTTTTTTCACTTTATTTCGCGGCATTCATTCAGCCGGCCTGTGTTGGTGTTCAATGTTCCTGTGCGTGTTGGTCCATTACTTTACTTTTGAAATCATTCGGACGTTTGTTCTACCGATGCTGAAGGACAATAAGTATTCTTCCCGTGCTCTGTCGGTGATGCTGCAGCATAAGAATGCAATGCTTTTCTCGAGTGGAATGTTGGAGCAAACGGAGAAGCAGTTGGTCCAACCGCTTCAACAACAACAGCAACAACGTTGTCGATGAGTATCTTTCAACATGAGCTCTTGTTGTGGAACGATTTTCTCATGATAATGGCAACAATTGCTTGGAAAATAGTTGTTTCGATGTGAGTGATTATTGAGCTAAGTGGTTTCCATTGTGGATGGTTGATAACTTGATGGCTCTAGAGATATTTGCGGGACGAAAGTTGCAATAACATTTGTATTTATTTAAGTGAATATTGCAACAGTTTTGTCTTTTCATGAGTACAGAACAACTGAATAGGGAAAAGGCACTGTACAAACCACCACACATCGTATAAGAATGCCCGATTCCAATTCCATATCGCTCCGACTTCATCAAGATGGCATTGGTGGAGTTTGTTGTAATTTTGCTGGACCTCAACGTTGAACTTAAGTTAAGCAGAAGGCAGCGACTTGAAACGGTGTAGTGACTTTATTGCTTTCGTTTGTTTCTCCGGAGATTCTACTGTATTGTTTCGATTAAATATTCCTGAATTCCTATTCAAAACTTTGCTGAATTTTAACAAAAATGATTATTAATTTCGATCGGATATTCTGTTGAATTTTCATAGGAAAATAAACGGAATTCCCATTTTTTCGAAGAAACTTCACAGACGCAGAGATTTTTTTACAGAAATTTCTTCTGAGTTTTCACAATAACTTTATGTGTAGTGTTTGATATATCAACAACTGCTCTTCTGGTCAGAATTGTTTCCATAACAAAATGAATGTAAACGTCAGAAAAATTGTGCAAATATGGAAGTAAATTAAATTGCAAAAGATATTCATTATTACAATTTTTGGTTCACCGTCACCCCGCTCTGATGTTTCACGGTCAATAACACATTAGTGACTCTGACTAACGAGTTATTTATGGCAGCGGTAAGTACCTACGTTGCGTTGTGTTTTCTGAAATAGCAAGTTGTCAGAAACGCAGTCACTAACCTGTAGACGTTAACCGATCATCCACCTAAAATGGATCTGATTACGTGAATATTTGTTGACAATATGGTAATTAGTAATCCGCAAGATGGGGATGACGACTCAAAGTAATTATGGTCATTATGCGACCAAGCTGTCGTCCGAACCGGTTAAAATCAGTTTCTTTTCCTAACAAGTTGGCTTGAAAGCAGATAATGCGCGGCCTTGTGGGTTTTTCAAGTACAATGGCGCCTTTTCCGAAAACTTATAATAAATCATTGCAAATATACTATTCATCAATAATGAATATTCCAGGATGAAATTTCAGAATGAAGAATCCTTACCGTATCCCTTGAGGAATCTTTACCGGGACCCCTGGATGATTCCCTTCTCGATTATTAGGGGATTTCGTTCTGGATTGCGGCCTGGAATAGTCCTCACCGGATTCCTGAAGAAGTTATGACGGGATTTCAGAAGGATTCCTGGCCAGAATCCTGGGAGAGTTCTTCCTAGAGGAATCTTGATCGGACTCTTGGAGGGATCCAGACTTTATTTATGAACCCTGAGGGATTTATGACAATACACCTGGAGGAATCCTGACCGGATTTACGGAGTATTATTGATTGGATTACTGGAGAAGTCATGACCGGATTCCTGAAGGAATCCTGATCGAAATCCCGGAGGAACCCTGAGCAGAATCCTGACTTGATTTCTGCGGGAGTACTGACCGGATTCGTGGAGGAGTTATGACCAAATTCCTAGAGGATTCTTGACAGGATTTTTGAACGCTTGAATCGCTTTGAATCCTAGCAGAATTTCCGAAGGACTGCTGTGATTTATGACCAAAATCTCGGACTGATGAGTGCCGATCGGATTCCGGGAGGAGTCCTGATCGGATTACGAGAGGAGTCCTGGTCGGATTCCGGGAAGAGTCCTGACCAGATTGTTGTAGAAATTGAGAAACGGATTTTTGGAGGAATGCAGACTGGATTCCTATATGGAGAAATTTCGACCGGATTTTCGGAGCGTTCCTAACCGAATTCCTAAAACAGACCGACCAGACCGCACTCCTGAATGTTTTCTGACTGGTGTTATGGAGGAATTCTGACCGGAATTCTGTTAGAATCCTTAGCGGATTCGTGATGAAATTCTGACCAGATTCTTCAATGGATTTCTGAACGATTGATTCATTTATTAAGCTTACATCTAAACAAGATTTCTAGACGAGTGGTGACCGAATACCTGGAAAATTTCTTATTGGATTCCTGAAGATGTTTTGAAGGATTTCCGAACGAATTCCGACAGTATTCCAGGGGGATTCCTCATCGGTCCTGACCGGATACTTGGAAGAATCCTGACCAGATTCCTGGGGGAATCTTGTCTGAAATCTTGGAGAATCTGCATTATTGAAGGTGTTCTGAATGGAATACTTTAGGAACCCTGACCAGGCTTCTAGAGGAATCCTAATCGGATTCCTAAAGGAGTCAACTCCCAACCAGCCTCCTGCAAGAATCATGATTGGATTTCTGTCCTGCTGGGTTACTGAAGTAATTCTAATCGAATTCCTGGAGAAGTCATTACCCGATTCATGGAAGAGTCCTGAACGGTTTCCTAGAGGAATGGTGACTAACCTCTCGGAGGATTCCTGACCAAAATCCTGAAGGATTTATGACAATACTCCTGGAGGAATCCTGATCGGATTTTTGGAGAAGTAATTACCCAAAAAAACCTGACATGATTTCTTTCTGACAGATTCTTGTAGGAATTCAGATCGGATTTTTGGAGGAATACAGACCAGATTTCTAGAGGGAGAAAACCTTACCAAATTCGCGGAGGGTTCCTAACCGAAGTCCTAAAACATTCCTGATCTTACTCGGAAAAGAATCCCGAAAGAACTTCTTGTAATCTTTACTGATTTTCTGGAGGAGTCCAGACTGAATCCTGTCCGTATTCTTGGAGTATGCTTGACTGGGTTTCTGGAGGATTCTTCAACGGATTTTGGAGAGTCCTGGAGGATTCCTTACCGGAATTCTGGAATACTCCTGGAGGATTCCTGGCCATATTATTGTCCGTATTCCTGGAATCCTGACCAGAATCTTTGAGAAATTCCTGTCCGAGCAGCACACATATTCTGTTTAGGTTCTCGTAACTTTTTTACGACCAGATTCAGTCATATTAATTAATTATGTAACCACATTTACTGAAATTGTGCTTCTTGAGTGAGCGGTTTCCTGGAAGATCTGATCGAATTTCTGGAGGTGTAATGGTCGAATTTCTGTAGATTTTCTAATTGGAATTCGGGAGGATTTATGAATGGTTTTCTGAAGTATTCCTGACTGCATCTTAGGAGGTGTCATGACCAAATTATTCGAAGATTTCTGTTTGGAATGTTTGGACGAATTGTGACCGAAACGAATTCGTGACGAAATCCAGACCAGATTCCTGAATTGATTTCTGGACGATTCATTCATTTATCCACAGGAGATTTCGGGACGAGTGATATCCGAATACTTGGAGGAATCGTGATCGAATTCCTAGAGAATTTGTTACTGGATTCCTAAAGTTATTTTGATCGAATTCTCGGAGGTTTTCTGACAGGATTTCTAAAGAATTTCTAAACGGTGTATTCCATGGAGATTTCTCATCGGACTACTGGAAGAATCCTGACCGGATTCCTGGAAGAATCCTGACTGGATTCCTGGAGGAATCTTTGCTTAAAAATTTGAGGTGCCATGACCGCATTCCTGAAGGTTTTCCTTTCCGAATGAAATACTGAAGCAGTCCTGACCGGACTTCTGGAGGAGTCCTGACCGGATTACTGGAGGAATCCTGACCAAATTTCTATCATGACTGAGTTTCTGGAAGATTCCCGACTGGCCTCCAGCAGGAATCCTGACTGGATTTCTGTAGGGGTCCTGATGGGCTATTGAAGGAATTCTGATCGAACTCCTGGAGGAGACAAGACCGGATTCATGGAAAAGTCTTGACCGGATGTTTGTATGAATTTTGCTCAGATTCTTGTAGGAATCCAGACTGGATTCCTGCCGGAGTCTTGAGTCCTCACCGAAATCCTGAAGAATGCATGATCATACTCCTAGAGGAATCCTGACCAGATTCCTAGAAAAAAAACCGGATTCCTGGAGGAGTTCTAACCAGATTACTGGAGAAATCCTGATCGGATTTTTGGGAGTGTCCTGACTGAATTCCTTAAAAATTTCAAACTGGACTCCTGGAGGAATCCTGACTAGTTTACTGTAGGGGTCCTGAGTGGATTCCTAAGGGAAATCTCGGCCGGATTCATTGAAGAGATCTGACCGGATTCTTATAGGAATTCTAACCGGATTCCTGGAAAAGTCACGACTGAATACCTGGAAGAGTCTTGAGTCGATTACTGATGGAATCCTGACCGGAAATCTGAGGGAGTCATGACTCAACTTCTGAAAGAGGACCGGATTCCTAGAGAAGTCCTGACCAAGGTGAATACACAGCTAGGTGTTTCAATCTGCCCAATTTATGGACGAGAAGAAGGCGGGGGTGAAAAATTCATTTTCGGTGCAAAACATAAACATACCGGCTGGCTCTGACATACTAAAATCCAAGATGGCTGAATCGTGAATTTGGCAGATTGGAACACCTAGTGGTGTATTCATCTTGGTCCTGACAGTCCTGATTCTTGTAGAAATTTTGACCAGATTCTTCAAGAAAACCAAACCAGACCAGGAGAATTCCTGACCGGATTCCTTGACGAGTCGTGATCGAATTTCTGGAATCCTGGCCAAACTTCTGAAGGATTACTTACTAGTTTCCTGAAGGCCTCCCGGGGTGTTCATGTCCTTGAGGATTTCAATTTGGATTTCTGGAGGATTTTAAACAGATTTCTGACCTGTGCTTCCCAAGGAGACCTGAACAGATTTTTTGAAAAGTTCCTGGCCGGATTCCTTGAGAAGCTCTAACCGGATCTCTGAAGGTATCATGAGCGAGGATTCATGGCCGAAACTCTGGAGAACTTCTTAATCGATTTCTAGAGTATGTCCTTTATGAGTCCTAACCAGATTCCTGTGACTAAATTTTGGAAGGATTTCTGACCGTAATTCTGGAAAGGTCATGACCGCATTCATTAATGTTGTCTGACTGGAATTCTGGAGGAATTTTGATCGGACTTTTGGAAAAAGGAATTCCAGCCGAATTTCTTAACGAGTACCCACCAAATTCCTGCAGGAATCTCGACCTGGAGGAATCCTGATCAGATACCTGTAGGAATCTTGTCCGAATTTCTGCAGGTTTCCTTATTGCAATTCTGGAAAAGCTCTGAACGGACTTCTGGAGGAATATGATTGGACTCCTGGGGGAGTCATGACTAAATTCGTGAAATATTCCTGACGAACTACCTGAAAAATCTTGAATGAATTGCCTTAGGAGTCTAGACTGTGTTCCTGAAGGTACTCTGACCTGATTCATGGAGCAGTCATGACCGGATTCCTGGAGGAGTCCTTACAGGAATCTTGTTGGAGTTCTGAAAAGATTCCTGTGGAAATTTAAACCTGATTCTTAAACAAATTCAGACCGAATTCCTTCAAAAACCTTGACCGAATTTTTAAAGCATTTCTGACCGAAGCCCCGAATGGTTCCTAACAATACTTTAGGCTTAGAGGAACCCTGACCGTACACCTGGAAGAGTCCTGCCTGAATTCCTGCAGGAGTCCTGAACGGATTACTCCAGGAATTCTGACCTGATAACCTCGAAGATTCCTGATCGGAGAAATCATGACCGTAATAATGGAATAGTCCTGATCCTGACCGGATTCTGGTAGGAATTTTGACCGGATTTTTTGAGGAATGCAGACCTAACTCCTGAAGGAATTCTGACCGGGCTCTTGGAGGAGTCCTGACCGGATTACTGGATGGGTTCCGATCAGATTTCTGGAGGAGTTCCAGACGGATGCCTCATGACTGAATTCCTGAAAGATGCCTGACCGGACTTCTAGAGAAATCCTGACTGGATTTCTGGAGTTGTCATGACAAGGTTCCTGGAAATGTTCTGACGGAGTTCTGACTCGATTCCTGAAGAATTCATGACCGAATATTCGAAGGATTCTTGACAAAACTTTTTAGGATTTCTAACAGAATTCCGGGAGGAGTCTTGTCCAAAAACCTGAAAGAATACTCGTCGAGAGTGTGGATCGGATTTCTGCAGAAATGTTGATCGGATACCTGGAGGATTCTCAATCGGATATCAGGAACATACCTTAGTGGATTTTTGGGTGACTCCTAATTGGATTCCTGGAGAATTCGTGATCAATTTTCTGGAAGATTTCTTATAAGATTCCTGCAGGAATACGAAACTGATTCCTTGAGGAATCCTAACCAGAATCTTGGAGGAGTAATGACTGAGTTTCAGCAAGGATTCTGGAGCTTTCCTGATCGATTTTTTAAAGGTTCTTAGCCGGATTTGTTAAGGATTCATTACCGAAATTCCTGTAGAAATCCGAAACTGACTCTTGAATGAATCCTGGGGAAGTGTTGAACGGATTCTTGAAGAATTACAGACAACAGACTGGATTCCTGGCGTTACTTCTAGAGAAATGTTTGACAAACTCCTGGAGGAATCCTGACCGGATTCTTGTAGGAGTTCTGACTGATTTATTAAAGCAATCCAGATCGGATTTGTAGAGGATTACTGACTGGATGCCTGAAAGAATTCTGTTTAGATTTTCTGATGATTCCTGACCGAATTTCTGTAGGATTTTTGAACAGAAGAATTTAGTATGGGATTCCTGAAAATTTGTGAACTCATCTTTGGAGAAATCCTGACCCAATTGCAGGAGGATTCTTGACTGGAATTGTGAAGGATTCTTGGAGAATTCCAGACCAGATTTCTGGAGGATTCCTGACCTGATTACTGACCGCATTCTTTGAGGCATGCTGACTCTGACCAGATTCTTTGATTTGACCAGATTCTGGAAAGATACCTTACCTGATTTCTGAGGTTTCTGGAAAAAATCCTCACTGGATTCCTGGAGTAATCATTTCCGATTTTTTTTTGGAGGATACCTGACTGAAGTCCTGAAAGATTTCTGACCATGCTCGGATTTCTGGTCCTGACGATTCTTTGAGTCCTGACCGTATTATGTAAGGAGGTGTACTTACCGGATTCCTGGAAAAATCTGAACCAGATTTCTGCAGGATTCCTTAGCAGATTTTTGGAGGAATCTTTAACGGATTCTTGGAGGATTCATGACAAAAATTCTGGCAGATTTATTATTGCGCTAGGATTCCAGAACTGATTTCTGGAGGAATCTTGACCAGATTTCTGGAGAAGTCATGAATGGTTTTTCAAGTGATTTCTGACCAGACTCTAGAAGAAATCCTGACCGATTCCTGGAAGAGTCCTGATCGGATTTCTGGAGGAGTCCTGGCCAGGTTTCTATAGGAATTCGGTCAAGACTCTCGGAGGAATCCTGGACTGCATTCCTGGAGTAATCCTGACCGGATTTCTTGATGAATCATAACCGAATTCTTGAAGGATTTCTGATCGCAGTCCCGGAGGATTCCTGATAATAAGACTAGAAGAATTCTGATCGGCCTCCTGGAGGAGTCCAGACCGAATTTCCGAAGGACTACCGAACGGATTCATGGAGAGTTTTGTTCCGGATTCCCGAAAGTGTCTTGAATGAGTTGCTGGAGAAATCTTGTCCAGCTGCTGAAGATTCCCGACAAAATTTCTGGAGTTGTCATGACCGATATTGAAGGAATTCTGACCGGAACTCTGAAGGCGTCATGACCGCATTCTTGAAAGTTTTCTGACTAAAATACTGGATGAGTTTTGAAAGGACTTCTGAAGGTATTCTTACTACAAAAGTTCAATGGAATGGATGCAGTAGTTCATCCCGAACAAAGAAAAATAAGGTATTCTGACCGGATTCCTGATGGAATCATGATTGGATTCTTGCATAAGTCATGACCTGAATCTTGGAGGAATCCCGTTCGAATTACTGACCTTATTCCTAGAGGTTTTTGGAACGGATTGCTGGAGGTTTCATTACCGAATTCCTTGAGGAATTCTGTCTGGAATTCTGACGAATTCATTAACGGGTTCTTGGAGTATCCCAGATGGATTCCTAACCAGATTCCTGGAGAGGTCATGACCGGATTTCTGTAAGATTTCTGACTGAATCCTGTCATGAATCCTCCAGGAATCCTGACCATATTCCTGGAGGAATCTCGTCTGAATTCTGCAGATGTCATGACCGCATTCCTGAAAGTTTTCTGATTGAACTCCTGGAGAAATCATGTCCGGGTTCCTGGAGGACCAGATTTGTGGAGCATTCCTAACTGGATTACTGGAGGAATCCTGTTCGGATTGCAGGTGAAGTCATGACTGAATTCCTGAAAGATTGCTGACCGGACTGATGGAGGAATCTTGACTGGTTTTCTGAAGAAAATCTGACCGGATTCTTGGAGGATTCCTGACCGGTTTTTTGTAGAATTTATGAACGGACTGTTAAAGAAAAGTAGACCGGATTTCTGAAGGAATCCCAACCAGTTTTCTGCAAGTGTCATGACCGACTTCTTGGAAAATTTCTGACCGAAATTTTTGAGGATCCATGACTACATTCCTGATAGTTTTCTGATTAGAATATTGGAGGAAGTCTGACCGGTTTTCTGGAAATATCCTGACCAGATTCCTGGATGGATAATGACTTAATTCCTAGTGGTATCCCGTCCGGATTTGTGGACGAGTACTGACCAAAACCCTGGATGAGTCATGACCGAATTTCACGAGAATTTCTGATTGGAGTTCTGGAGAATTTCTAAACGGATTCCTGGGTGCGTCCTGACCGAATACCTGGAGGAATCTTGTCCGAATTCTTGTAGTGTGTCATGACCTCATTTTAGAAGGTTTCCTGATTGGATTTCTGGAGGAACTCTGACCAGACTCCTGAATTCCTAGAGGACTCTTGACCGGTTTCCTGTATGAGTTAGAACTGCATTGCTGGAGCAATTTTGACCGGATTATTCGAGGAATCAAATAGATTCCTTATCTGACACATGTCAGTTTTGTTATTCTTACGAGATACTGTTGAAGCAGAGATTTATGTCTTTTACACTGCAACAAGTAGTGGAACTTCAAGGACATGTAAATAAACCACAAATACAAACAAACAATACAAACAAATAAAAAAAACAATCAGTTGATTGAGATTGAATCTGGCATACTAGCCCAGTTTGTT
Organism: Armigeres subalbatus; assembly: GCF_024139115.2. Classification (NCBI taxonomy): domain Eukaryota; kingdom Metazoa; phylum Arthropoda; class Insecta; order Diptera; family Culicidae; genus Armigeres; species Armigeres subalbatus. Next base: position 313,945 of record NW_026943250.1, on the reverse strand, counting down.
TTCATTTCGATTTAAAATGGCAAGAAGTTCAATTGAATGCTGCGTTAATCTGAATTTTCTAAATGTGTACATCACGATACAATTAAATTCACAAAATCTGTTTATTTTTGTACATTTTGTGGCAAAAAGACCAAATTCCCTGATTCCTGAATCCTAATCCCCGTCCATCCTTAAACATTGTAAACCTAACCTCGAGTCACCACGAGTACGTTGGCTTATTTCCCTCTCTTACTAATTTAATAATAAGATTATGTCGATTGTACATATCTCAAAGAAACGTGGCTCCGTAAAGTGTTATACACGCCTGAGCCTACCAAATAAACGAAATTGGAAAAAAAAATAGACCAAATACGAAAGTGAAAGGCATTTTGAAATGCAGTATATGATAAATAATAATCATTCGAAATGGCTCGTAAATGGTAGATATATCGAACAATAGCAAAAAAACCTAGCAAAAAAACATGGTTAAAATTTATGTATGCACGCCATTTGAAATGTGTGAGAGGTAGAAGTATGATTCACAAAGATCAATAGTTGCTGTTCTTTTAAGGTGAAGTTTTATTAGAGCCACATAAACTGTTTTCGTTTCAAATTAATTGAACTGCCTCAACCATGCGGCTATCGTGTTTGTTTCTTGAGAGATGTTGACATTGACTTCTCGTCAAATCTCATTGAAGGCGGCTGCTTGAAATAATGGCTAACATAAACAAACTTTACATACAATGATAACCCTTTCAATTCATAAAACGTAATCCAAATTATCTTTCTCCCCTATTGTGACCATGAAATATAGTCCTAAAATATATCTTCATATTCGGTGGTGACTGTATTCCCAACCAGCATCTCATTTTCCCTTTGCTCATCTTGCTAACCCCACATTTTACCTGCGATTGTTTCCTACATAAAACTAATGAAAATTGTGTATAAATACATACACATTCTACAATATTTTTGCATAACGATGAGATGTGTAGTGTATTAATATTTTTATGAGTATGTTAGAGTACGAGTTTTTTTTTAACGCAGCTATGGGAAAAATCACTGATTTATACCATACATTCTTGATGAACATAAGCAGCTTACAATTCAATTACATTGCGGTTGTACGAAAAATCTTGATACTGCTGCTAACGACTATAAATCAAGAGGCATGTACCCTAAACCGACAATCAACTCACTTACTTTTTCCTTTTCCGTGGTTATCCGCTACACTTCCGTGTTCGAGCATCTGCAGCAAATCATCAAAGCCCGACTTGAGGACGACGATAGTTTCCTTCTCCTTTCTTTCACTCTATACTTATCGGGGAACAGTTCTTGGATCTCCTCCTCCCGAAGTCCCCAGTGCCGGTCCGTACAACGGACTCTCGGACTGTGTGGACTAATGGCTGCTGGGAGGAGGACAAAGCTTTCACTACTGATTAAAACACCACACCGCAGGCCTGCAGGCCCCAGTCAAGAACGATTGTCGTACGTCCTCAGTGCACTTGTCGAAGGTTTCCTGTTCGCCGCGGAAAAAAAAGTATATGGAGGGAAAAAATAAAAGATCAACGAAAGGCTTTTACTGTCCGCAGTATTTTGTCACAGCACTTTTACCGGCGGGCGGTACCGGCATTTCACAACGCGCGCATTCGACCCGGTTCTCGTTGAAGGCGAGATAAGGCGAGTGTTCTTTTTCATCGAGGAATTTTCTCCGGGAATGCAACGTTCAAGGCAGAAGCCATCGTCGCGTCGTGTCGGAAGCTATCGATGCCTCTAAAGGTTGGATGAAGTTTGATAGATTATGATTTCCGTTAGCTTATTGAACGGAGGAGAGACAGAGGCGTCATATCTAATCTTTATCAAGTGATGCCGGGAAAGCATCTTAAAAGATCCTAATGTGTATATATGTAGTAAGTTGAAGTTCGACCGTACTACACGTCTCGTAAACAAAATACACAGGATTTTGTTTTTACACGATTTTTTTTCGCTCGTATTTTTGATCGTGTGACTTCAATTTGCCACCAAACTTTTCGCAACATGTTTCAAAAAATCCAGAATAAATCAAAGAAAAATCACATGATAATTAATATACGTTAAACATTTAGAATGAGTGGAAAATTGAGAAAATGTAAATCGTGTAAAAACAAAATCCAGTGTACACCAAAACTCGATATTTCGATAAGATTTACAGAGTATTGTTTATCGGCTATGCAGTCTGATGGCCAGCTAAAACGCTATATTAATTCTGGATCAGAATTTTTTTTTTTTTTTTTTTTTTTTTAACTAATTTTATTTGCCAATTATCTAATACATGCATTCATCTCTTAGACTAGGTGTTCCGTGTTTTCTTAACACTATCATCCTTATTTGCTATGTTATGTTTTTAGTTATTATTAATACATTTCAATTGCCTCTGGCAGTTAGAATTTTTCCTCTGGTTGAATTGAACCATGTAGGAATTACAATGTTTTCAACTTAAACTAATCTTAACCTATTTTATACTAAGGGTACAAGGAGTTAATCGTTGCAATAGAAGATTGCAACGATTTTTGTCTAAAATTGGAAATTATTTTGTTGGACATTTGTTGCAATGTCTCAATATTAGAAATTCTATGAAGTTCATTGGTACTATACCACGGAGGCAACTTCAGAATCATTTTCAGAATTTTATTTTGAATCCTCTGAAGTGCCTTCTTTCTGGTATTGCAGCAACTAGTCCATATTGGCACAGCATACAACATGGCAGGTCTAAAAATTTTGTTTGTAAATCAAAAGTTTGTTCTTAAGACAAAGTTTTGATTTTCTGTTTATAAGTGGATATAGACACTTAATATATTTGTTACATTTGGCTTGAAGGCCTTCAATGTGATTTTTAAAAGTTAATTTTTGATCTAGCAAAAGTCCTAAATATTTAGCTTCGCTAGACCAATTAATTGGAACCCCATTCATAGTGACAATATGTCTGCTAGAAGGTTTCAAATAAGAAGCTCTCGGCTTATGTGGGAAAATTATAAGCTGAGTTTTGGAAGCATTCGGGGAAATTTTCCATTTTTGCAAGTAAGTGGAGAAAATATCCAAACTTTTTTGCAATCTACTACAATGACACGAAGGCTTCGCCTTTGGCTGAGAGACCTGTGTCAGAGGTGATCAGAGTCAAAGTCAGCATGAGTTACCAATTGGCCACACAGCTGACTTGAATCCGTTAAAACCAAGTCAATTGTCGAAGGATTTCGAGTGATGAAAAACAAGTTGGGCCATTGGGATATTGAATAGTATAATATCCCGCAGAACAATCTTCAAATAAAATGTTGCCGTTGGAATTGCTTTTAGCATTATTCCATGAACGGTGTTTGGCATTGAAGTCACCAATTACGAAGAATTTTGATTTGTTGCGAGTCAGAATTTGAAGATCAGCTTTCAACAAATTCTTTGCTGCCCATTGCATTGAAAAGGCAAATAGGCTGCAATGAAGGAAAATTGACCAAAATTTGTTTCAACAGAAACTCCCAAGGTTTCAAAAACTTTGGTTTCAAACGAAGAAAATAATTTATGTTTGATACGTCTATTGATGACAATGGCACCCCACCACAGGCGCTGTCAAGACGATCATTTCTGTAGATAAAATAATTTGGATCTCGTTTAATGGAGAGTCCTGGTTTTAAATAGGTTTCAGTTATAATGGCAATATGCAATATTATGAACTGTTAGGAAGTTGAATAATTCATCTTCCTTACCCTTTAGAGAGCGGGCATTCCAATTTAGAACTTTCACACAATTATTTAGATCCATTGAAACGGAGTCCAATAACAATTTTTTGTGTGTACTTTATACCAACCTGAACAGCTTCAGGAATGGTATTTGCTTTGGACATTGCATCAATCATGTGATGCAATTGTTCAGTTAAAAAATCAAAATCGGAAGCAGTCATGCTACCTGAATCGGCAACATGACCATTATTTTCCGTTGGGACATGGGTATAAACCTCATTTTGAGAAGAGAAATTTTGTCTACCAGCAGCGATGTTTGCATACGTAGGTACATTCGAAAAATTGGAATTTACTGAAGTGCTTGCTACCCGTTGACTGGATCAGAATTAATATATCGTTTTAGCTGGCCATCAGACTGCATAGCCGATAAACAATACTATGAGTCAATTACAGTCGACAACCACCTCCACGATAAGATTCACTTAAGAACTATGTAATTTAATTACTGAACGTCCATCAGACTTATTGCGGAACCGCAGAACTATATTGGTTGTCTGTGGTCTCATTTTCTTTTTCAACAGCGCATTTCATCTAAAACTTGGCCGCTCCTATTCGGTAAACAGTCCAATGTCAGTTTTCTCCAAGAAGCGGAAATTGCGATTAAAGTTTCCTCAAACTCGTAAAACAAGGAGACATTTTCAAAACTCTTAATAATTGGATAAAAGCTGGCTGAACTGTGACATAAAAGATGGTCAATTGCAGCAAGTGATGCGTTCGGTTCCATTTTTTTTTTGGGTGACGTTGGCATGTTCAGTGATTTATTTGTTTTAATATTCGGATGGCTTTCCGCTGGTGCAGCACCGGTTATGTGTGTGATGAGGATTTCAAGTAGAATTTTAATACTGTTGACTGAAGGTGTGTTTAGTCAAGCTTGAGAGGAGGTTTGGTTTCAGTTTCATTAATCTATCTATTGCTTTTTTAAATTTCTTTACGGAAATTTTCATATTTTTTATTGCTCTTTATTTTTTTGGGGAAAGTTTTTAATTTTTTGTGGAAAAAAAAAAATATTTTGTGGAAAATTATGCAATTGTTTATTGATAATATTGATTTATTTATAGAAATTTAGTTTTTTTTTCGCGGTATATTTTGATTTCTTTATGGGAAGTTCTTCTTTTATAATTGCAATTTTTGCTTTTCAAAGTGCTCATTAATTCTTGTTTTGTGGAAAACTCTTAATTGATTGTGGAAATATTATACTTATTCAATGCTCATACCCTGATTTCTTTATTGGCAATTTCCTATTTTTTATGAAAAATTTCTAATTTCTTAGGGAGAGTTTTTATTTTAGTCTTTTAAATCACATCGAACCGAAAAAGTACTACATTGTTTAAGGTATAACTGTTTAAGCTACAACTTAGAGACACTGAGTCCATTGACAGATTTCAACCTAATTTGGAATACACATTCTATATATTAAGGAGGCGACGGTAGATGAGTGGGCTTTGGAAAATGAGGAAAATGTGAATGCAGGATTATTCTTGAAATAGTAATCGATCAAACAGTTTTAACTTTTGAGACTCTTGCTCGATGCTAACCAAATTTGAAATACATATTCTCTGTCCTTAGAAGACGAAATTAGATTGAGTGGACATAAGGAAAAGAGAGGAGGGTATGAAACGAATAATTTTGTATAATTTTTAAGCGTCAGTCGGTTATAAAGGGATTAGGAAGGTCATTTCGAACGCGGGATGTTATTGGGGTTGAATATTGCTTAGAAAACAAATAATTCAGTATAACTTGTGAACCCCTTAGGCTATTTCCACCAAAGTGGGGACACATTCTATATTTAATGTGTTGAGCATAATAACGTAAGGCATGGCCTATGAACTATAGGCCTAATGGACGTAAGGCCTTAGGCATGATTGAAATTCCTCCATCTTAAGTTAACTTAAGTTCCTCAAAAATTACAAATCTCTGAAAATGGCATTTCCCCAAAAATGTCATTTCTTGGAAAATTACGCTTCTCTAAAAATGACATTTAGCACCAATATGTCATTTCTCCGAAAGTTAAAATCTCCCAAGTATGACATTACCCCGAAAACAACTTTCCTCCGGGAATATCATTTTCTAGAATTTAACCAGAGTCTGTTTAGCAGAAACAAACACTCTGTTAACCCACTGGTTTTATCATTTTCAGATTGTAACTGAAACTGCGAATCAAACTGGAAATTCCGGGTTCATTTAGCTAGAATCCTATAAAATATCCTTTTCTCTATAATGATTTTTCCAGAAAATTTCCCCGAGAATAACATTTAACCGAAAAAAATTCTCGAAATAGCATTTGTAGCCAGTCACTAAATAATGACCATGTAAACTTGTGCCTCATACCCGATAAGCTCTCGAACCATCTCTTGACTGCAACTAACATGCTACCTACACTTGCTTTTCGGAGCATTGTGACATTCAAGGAATTAATTTACGAGAAAGGGCCGTTTGATCGAATACCGTTCGGCTGAATGCCATTTGGCTGAATGCCATTTGGCCGAAGGTTGTTTAGCTGAGTATACCGTTTGGCCGAACAGACCATTAGGCGGAAAGTCAATTGGCCGAAGGGTCATTAGACCGAAAGGGTCATTTGGTCGAAAGGGTCGTTTGACCGAAAGGGTCGTTTGGCTGAACGGGTCATTTGGCCGAATAGGACATTTGACCGACTTAGACATTTGGCCGAATAGGTCATTTGAAAAGTGAAAATTGAAATAATTCGAAATAAACATTTCAAAGAAACTATCAATCGGAACATGATCAAGCTTCGTAGTAAGAATATAACGTATTTAAATAACAGTGGCGAAAATCGAATCGCTTGTAGCAGACGTCAATCATGAAAACATTAAAACATCTTCAGAAAAATATATTAAGCTCGTTTAGTGGAATGTATTAAACCGTCTAAGACGAATTAAGTACTGTCCATTTAATTCCACCAGTTAATTTTCGTTATCTTTGCAGATACGTATTTCGACCACAACTGTCAGGTCGTCTTCAGTCAATCTTGTACTTGACTCGACTATAACTATAAGTCGAGTCAAGTACAAGACACTGAAGACGACCACACAGTTGTGGTCGAAATACGTATCTGCAAAGATAACGAAAATTAACTGGTGGAATTAAATGGACAGTACTTAATTCGTCTTAGACGGTTTATTATCACATCATTAAAAACAACCTGTAGCATGACCCGTTTTAGGCTGCAAACGAAAATGTCCTATTCAGTGGGGTTCCGAGATTGGTCAAAAAGGTTAAACGCCTTCTACGGACTACGGACAGAAACAAATCAAGAAGAAAGAGCTATCGCATGACATCTTTTGAACCAAAATTGGAAATTTCTCCTCAAACAAGCTCTGTTGGAGTATCCATCGGGTTTCAAAAATGGCTAATAAAGAACCAAATTCTTAGACACTTATCATCGGGGTGATTTAATCGTGGAAAATTATGCATGAACTTACGCAATGCATTAATTGTATCTTGAATATCTAATCGCGTCTAGCTGTGTAACAGAGCCGTAGCATAGACTATCAACTCTCTTGGCAAAATCTTTATTGAGCGTCCCTCACCTGCCAAGTATTCCATGTTTAAAGAACAAATTAATTTTACCTAACAGAAGTAAGGTAAAAACTCGAAGGTGCAGCCCGATCGGGTTGTACGCAAAGGTGACGTAGCGGTATGTAATGTGCAGGTTTTAGACTTCTCTGTTCAATGAGACTGAAGCAAGCGTTTTTCAAGCCTAGGGTGAATCTGTTTTCGATGTCTATCCTGTGCTCCTGAGATTGAATGAGCATTACGATGGTGATGTATATTATTCTTAGACTAACATTGGAAAAGGATGATAAAAATAAAATTTTAAAACAATCGAGGATGACCAACATTCTCAAGCGCCCACCTATCCAAATTATCAATTTATAAAAAAATCGCTAGTGAGTAAGAATCGTTCGATAATTGTATCTCCCATTTTAAAATTGCCATGTCGCAGCCTAGTGTTTATTAAGAACTTCCACAGTTATAAATTGTGAGGTCCTAAGTAGACTAAGTAAACTAACACGATTATCCTCATAGGCACAAAACTTACACCATACCATGCTTAGCCTTGCTTTGCAGCCGTTAGGCTACGGAAGCCATAATTCATTCTCACAAGGAATTACAAACCCTCTTGGACGAACTATTGTAGAATTCATGAAGAAAATCCAAGAAATTTTTTTTTTTTTTGGAAATCACTGGAGGAAACCGTAAAGAAATTCCTGAAGAAAGTTTGAAAGAATTTTGAAGGAACCTGATGATGATTCTTCTCATGTTATTCCCGAAGGAGTGCTTTACAGCGTATGTACAACCCTAGCAGCACACATGTTCCTCTTTGGTTTCTGCAACTGATATGTGACCAGATTCAGTCACAATCAAGTTGATGTAACCATTTTTTGCTGACTTGTGCTGCTCGGGAATATAAATTATACTTATTGCTGGGTGAAATCAGGAGTGATTCAGTTTCATTCTAAATTTTCGACCACTATTCTAGTGTGAATCTGGATCAAAATAGAACAAACTCGCTGGTTTCCCCAGCAGTGTTCTATTCATATTTTTCAAATTTTCAACTAATTGAAATCATTATGTTACTGCCAAAAAAGGCGCCGGAATTACAAAGTGGATTGATCCGTAGATAAAATGACGCATCCATACACCAAAACAATTGAAAAATATTTGAATCTCGTGGTTCAAATCTGCAGAAAATAGAACGAAGCGTTATACCAGTTTAATTTTTTTGACAGTTGACTGGTATAAAAACTGAATCTTGGACAGCTGCTGGGAAAATTAATGTTTCAGATTCATATTCAAACTGACAGCCCTGAACGATTTGAATCACTGCTGATTTTACTCTTAGGCCACGAAAAGCAAATACTTAAAAAAGGTATTGTTCGTCACCCACCGAAGAAAATGTTTGAAGAATAATTTTGAACCGCGCCGATCCGAGTCGCCGCCGCCGTTAGTAAATTGCGTTCACGCCGCCGCCAGCTCAAAGTAGATCGGTGTACAGGTCTAGTGCGGCGTGCGCCATTTTGAGATAACGAAGTTACATTAGTTTCCACAAGCACCCATCTATTAGTTGTACTCACTGGATGCATTGCATTTAATTGTTAAAAATTGTGAAAAAAAAGCAGAGTTTTTGTGTACAGCAACTGTGGTACGAGATTGATTCTCTCCGTTTCAGTTTTTTGTATTTTTCGACCTTTTGTTACATTTTGACTTTTTGGTCTTATTGATCATCTGTTTCTTTCGACCTTTTGTCCCGTTCGACGTTTTGTCCTTTCAACATTTTGTCCCTTTCGTCCTTTTGTTCTTTTCGACAATTTGTCCATTCGACCTTTTGTCTTTCGACGTTTTGTGTCCTTTTGTCCTTTCGACCAGGGATGGCAAAAATCAAATTTTCAAAAAATCAAGGAAGATCAAAACTCACTCGCGATCTTACTTTTAAATTATCAAGTTATAAAAACTCGCCGGCGATTAAGAATCGTTTGAAAATCTGAAGCATTTACCATTACATTTTGAACTCTTTTTCCTTACTACCATGGAACCATAACGCCAAATAGAAGATATAACGGGACTCTTGACAAATAGCTGATATTAGTAAAGATTAATGTTTGAATGAAAGTTCTGTGTCTACTATAGTTTGAGTACAAAATTTGAGAAGTTGTCGCCGGCGACAACTCGCCTACTGTTTTCACGTGAAAAGTTTTCATGAAAATGATTCGTCTGATAATAATTCAGCACAACACTGACTGTTCCCAACTTCATCTCATTGCAACGATTTAATCTCATCTAATAAAAAAATAAAGCATCGACTACGTTGCTCTTTGCTAGAAAAATCACAAAATTAAATAATAAATCACATTGTTTTCAACTCATTTGTTTTTGAAATGATGAATGAGCTACAAGACGAGAGGTGGTGTTGTGTTGTGAAGCATGGTAATTCATATCCCGAGCAGCATAAATCAGAATAAAATGGTTGCAGCAACTTTTTTTTTATGTCTTTATTATAGAGGTTTGCAGCCCTAGGCTGGCTCACCTCTTCAGAAACTTGACTGTGACCACATCTGGTCACATGTGAGTTGCAGTAACCTATGAAGAACATGTGAACTGTTAGGTATACGAAGTTCAAATGTTTAAAATAAAACGTGTCACACTGGGGATCTACAGTTTTTCACGCTGATGCAAATTTTAGGAAGTTCGCGGAACATTCTGTAAAAAATTCTAAGAATCAGCACAATTTCCGTAGAATTTCCCGATTTACATCCTCAAGAGAATCCATAGAGAATTTTCCATGGAAATGCAACCAGAATGGACAATTTAAGTGCCAATTCTGGAAAATTTCCTAATAATTTCGCAAGGAAATTGAAAAAACAATCAACAAATTTCGAAAAACTTCTTGTGTGAACTCCGTGGAATTTACGAAGCATTTTCCATGGAAATTTCCAATAATTTCCCGTAGAAACCCAAAGTGTTTCTTGTTGAAATTAAATTTTTGAACGAGGACTGGCCGTTTGACCTTCCACTTATCAAAAGAGGCCAAACAGCCGAAACGGACATTAGGCCGAAGGTGTCATTAGGCTGAATTGGTAATTTGAGCATGAGCATGAACATGAGCATGAGCATGACCGTGCATTTCGTAGTTGCTACTCCAAGATCGACCAGAACAATCGCAATTGCACAGGGAACCAATGGATGGAAGCATGGGATTTGGCCTCCAACCTCAATGTGCACAGTCCGAGAGCTATAGTATTTTTGAATGTTCGATAACGGCGCTGGCCACGTTCTCACGGTCATCGGGGATGTGAAGGAATTGATGATGCATTCACTAGCCCACTGCAAGCCGAGAAAACCTCTGCACTCGCCACAAATTCATGCGGAATTTTATTGGAATTTGAGGCTAAGGTTTTATGGCAAAGGTTCGTCTTGGTTAACGGGTTGCCAATGTGATAGTTATGAAAGGGTGGTGTAGTATTCTAATTGGATGCCGAAACGAACTTTTTCGCTCATTTCGAATTCTAACAGTTACCTGCTAGAACTAATCAAGTTGTAGGTATAGGGATAGAAGATGGAAACGGTATGAAAGCCCATTTCCAGTTCTAGCGATTGCTAGAACATGAGAAATATATGAAAAGATACAAAGTAGGAGGGAGGAATGGAACGGGCCTGGGATTGATCCCACGACCTCCTGCGTATGAGGCAGAAGCGGTAGCCATATGACCACCAAGCCCGTTCATTAGGCTGAATTGGTAATTTAGCCGAAAAAGTCGTTTGCGCGAATAGAACATTTGGCCGAAAATGTTGCTTTGCCTGAAATAATCATTCAGCAGAAAGGGCCATTTGGCCAAACTGGTCGACCTTCTTAGCCATAAAACCCATTCAGCAACTGACATTTTCGACCATATGACCCGTCCGGCCAAATTACCTATTCGGACAATTGACTTTTTCGGCCAATCGACGTTCACGGCCAAATGATATCTTAGAGCAAACGACTTTTACCAGTTTGGCCGTATGCCACTTTCAACCAAGTAACATTTTTAGTCAGGTGGAAAATGGCACCTAATAATCGCTTCAGCCAAACGTTTGATTAGATCAAATAGAATTCGACTATATGCCTTGCGGCTTACCGTGTTTTTCGGCCAAGTGGTATTCGAACAAAATACTTTTCTGTTGATATGGAAATGCTGATATCATCTTTGAAACTTAGACGTACATGTTCATGATAGAAATAGAGGCGAAAGTACAGATTTCATGGTAACGTTAGGATACGGCCACGGTGTCTTTGTCCGAAGAGGCTTATTTTCAAAAAATCAGTATCTCTAAAACATTTGCATTTTTGAATTGTTCTATCGGATTTTTTCATACATTTTGGGGGGGGGGGGGTTAAATCGGCTATCATTTGATATTACTGTGGAGCTTGCACCAAAAATAGTGAAAAAAAAAAATGTTTTAGATCCCCCGATAGAACATATACTTTCGTATTTTTGAAAAATATTATTTCCCCATAAAGACACCGTGACGGCAGGCATGAAGAGTTTCACATATAATTGGGTTTGAGCTAGCTGAGGGAAATTTTTGTGACTATTCAAATCTTACGAGTTTCCTTCTACCAAGCTTCCATTTGAAAGTGGAAGGAAAGAGTATCAGTAGGAAATCTGAAAAAAAAAAACTGTTTTTCGTGGACTTTTGGCTGGCTGAGGCTGATAGTGTTTCGTCCATTTTGCCGAAGGCCGAAAGTTGTTGTCATTAGGCCGAACAAACAAACAGGCCAAAAATGTCATTTGGTTCAAATATACAACTGGTAATTTGGCCGAAAAAAATCGATTGGAATAGATCTTGTGGCAGAAAATTCCGTTTGGTCGAAACGGTCATTTGATAAAAAGCGCTGTTTGGCTGAAAATTTCGTTCGGTCGCAAAAGAGATTTGCTCAAAATGGTCGTTTGTAATTTGGTCGAACGGGTCGCTGATTTGGGCCATATTACCCGTTCAGCAAATGACATTTTCGGCAAAATGGGCCTTTCTGTCAAACGACCATTTCGGCCTCATGACCTATTCGTCAAAACGATCAAAACTATTTCCAGTTTACCCGTATGTCCTTTTCGGCCATATGTGGCTTTCGGTCAAATGGCATTTTCAGCCAAACTGTTTTCGACCTAATAATCATTTCGGTCAAGCATTAAATTTGACAAATTAAAATTCTAGATGACTTTCGGAGAAACACGTTATTTGACCAAGTGGCACTTGGTGAAATTTTCTGTTCAAATGCAAAGATATTCCTTCAAAATTCCGAAAAAAAATCTCTTTTGTCGCAATATTGAAGCAATGTCTTTGCATTTGTACAGACATTTTTTATATAATCCATAAGAAATTCGTCACAAATCCCACAGGAAATTGTTCAAAAAGGGTAAGGGTATTCCTGCAAAGAATTTTCTGTGGATCTTTCCTGGGTTGAAATCCGAAAAAAAAAACTTGATGAAATTCACATTTTGTGCAATTTTCCGCGGAAAATCCGAGGAATTTCCTGTGGAATTTTTTTTCGAAATTCTTAAGAACTTCCGTGGAAAATCCAAATAATTTTCCCAACAAATTCCACAATTTTCATTTGAAGATTTTTCCCGCTTAAATGACAGAGAATTTCCTTTTTGAATTCTGAGAAATTATCCTTGAGAATTCCGAAAAGCTTTCCGTACAAACTTTGAAGAATATTCCGTAGGAAATGCGAAATGATTATTTAACCCTTTTGTTACCGACAGGGTACCCGGGTACCTTTTTCGTTTTCAAGTGATTTTTTTTAGGGTTCTAAACATCGCAGGAAATTGAAACTCCGTGACATCTTCAAAATCGGAAGAATTATGGTTTGGGTGGTATGAAAATTAAAATCCAGTAAGGGAGGGGGGGCTTGGTATCAAAATTCTTGGAATTGTTCCGGAAATATGTTATCCATAAAGTTGAAACCATAGGATGGATATCAACCAGAACAGTAATCCTAGAACAAGTTCCCGAAAGGCTTTTAGTGGCCACAAACTCATTTAGAAGACACCCTAGCATCAAAATTCTTGGAATATTTTCGGAAACATGTTTTTCCAAGAAGATGGGACTGATGTTGGATCATCAGGCTGAATGGCCGTTATGCCGAATGGTTATTGGGTCCAATGATAAGTGAGGAGTGAATAGTGAGAAGTGAGCAGTGAGAAGTGGAAAGTAAAAAGTGGAAAGAGAAAAGAAAGAAATGAGAAAAGAGAATAGAGAAGTGAAAAGTGACACAGTGTTGAAACGATTTTGTCACTCCCCGATTTTATCTACCTCCGACTTCATCACATTTTCGACCCGATTTTATCACGTCCCGCTTTTGTCACGTTTTTGACCCATTTAGCCACCACAAAAAAATTTGAAAATTTTAGTCGTTCTTTTTATTTTTGTAAATTATTCAGCAAGCACCAATGATACTTACAGAGCCTGTGGTTCATTATAACTCACTTCTGAGTACCTGTCAAGAATTTTGAGAACTTTTTGATAAGAAATAACGGAAAAAGAAGATAGCAAGAGTTTCTTCTAAATGAAGGGCCTCACGGAAACCTGTTTGAGAATGACCGGTCCATTGTCAAACCATCTTATGGCCTAATAACCCAAAAGATCATGCTTTCGAGACAATTTCATGAATTCTGATACCCATATTGCCAGGGTTTCTTCAAAATGAGTTTGTGGCTATTTTATGCCTCACAGGAACCTGGGGTGGCATTGCGCATCTCGATTCGATCGAAATTCTATCGAGTCGAACATGTTTAGCATTACGGCTTTCGATTCGATCTCGAAAACGACTCATCGTTCGAGTATGTTCGAGGAGGTACAAGAATAACGAGATGTTTTGGAATTATGGATACTCGATAGCACGCTGGAAAACGACTCAAGTCGAATAAAAAACGCGCGTCACCTTTATAGCTTTCGAATGTTCACCTGTCATAAGACGAGTTTATACAATCCCATTGAATTCCACCACTTAATTGTATCTTGACAGATACGTATTTCGACCTCAAAGGTAAGGCCGTCTTCAGTGTCTCGTACTTGACTCGACTCGACATTAGACAGGTGAAAACATTCCACTAAAAAGCTCACAATAATTTTCTTATTTCGAATGTTGTTCGAGAGTCATTTCTTGCTGAAAGTTTCAATTATATTTGTTATAATTTCTGTACGAGAAGAGAATAAATGTTTCATTATTGTATCTTGAAGGAAAGAATGTCATTAGTATACGTACTTTTATCGTATCCCGACAATATGCAATCTCTAATTATCCCGAAATCCGCGTAAAATCGACTTCAACTAAAATCGTTTTTTTTTTGCATGTTTCACGTATTTCTTGACGATTTCGATAATTCGTGTAAAAAATCTATGGAGAAAATCTGCGTAAAAATAGTTGAGTTAAATAAAAAAAACGCGCGAGAGATGACTCAAATGCTTTCAACTTAAACACATAGAAACATCAAAGTAATTTATTTTCGAATCCTTCTTGAGCTTTAAATTATTTAGCTCAAAATTGGATCTGTGGCATAAACTCGAATAAACATAAAACTATAACTTATTAAAGTACCGGCATAATATTTTAATCGGTAGCAACTGCTCAATAAATAATATTGCTTTTTATAGTCATTGAGCACAATTTGTTTGTTTTATAAGTTAACTGCCAATTTATGCCCTGAAGGATGCCTTCCCAACAGGCAACATGCTACACGTAGATGAAATTACTCTCATTCTCTCTGTTTACTCACATTCGCCATGCGCTGAAGGTTGTCTCTCCAGCGGGCGGCATACTAAACAAGGACGGAGACAACTATCTCTTATTCTCTCTGTTTACATTTCGTTTGACAGAACATATTCGATTGAGCTAGTACAGCACCATTCGAAATCTTGTACTGCGACTGAATGAAGTCGAACGAAATACATAATGCCGCAATTTTTTCGAAACGAATGCAAAAACGTACGAATCGAGTGATTTGATTCGAGATGCACAATGCCACCCCTGTTTCAGGATGACCAATTCGTTGTCAAACCATCCTATGGTCCAATTACTTATCGGATCATGCTTCCGAAACAATTTCTTGAATTTTGATACCCATATTGCCAGTGTTTCATCAGAATGAGTTTGTGGCCACTTTAGGCCCGACAGGAACCTATTTCCGGAATAACCGTTCCGGGATTTAATCAAATGGTCCTGTAACGTAGTTAAGTTATATTCTTTAATTTTCCAACGAAGTTTATTAGTCATGACGCAAGAAATCTTCATTTGGTTGAATATATAATTAGTCATGACGCAAAAAATCTTCATTTGGTTGAATATTTTCAACTTATACATACTTTGGGACTTGGCTCAGTTAATCCGGTAACCAGGTTATCCGAATCGGTAAGTTCCTGCATCCGTAGCAATCAAAATCGGTGAAAAACTGACAATGTTATGATCTTTTTAAGTCCGTGGGTACCCGAGTACCCTGTCGGTAACAAAAGGGTTAAGGAAAACTTGGCAGAATATCCTAAGAAAGTTCATAAGATTTCTTCAACGAAATTTAAAATATACTTTTGTTAATGTCTTTAAATTATCTCGAAAAAGTTCAGAAAAAAATCTTTATGAAACAAATGTAATAAAATATCTCCATGCCGATATACGCCGCCACCGCCACAGTCAGCTAGAATGGCTTTCGGCGTGACGTTGCCAAAATTATGTCAAACGCCGCCACCGACGATTTGCGGTCCGGCGCTAATGTTGTTGTCAAACCCAGGTCGTTGGTGGAAGAATATCATCAGATCATAATATTGCCTGGCGATCTTTTGACAGTATCGTAGATTCAAAACATTTCCCAATCGTCACTGCACACGAGTTATTATTGCTTTCAATCAACATCATTCAACATCAACTTTGATCTATCACTGAAAAGAAATGCTAACTATTTCTGAGTGCTCCCACCATTAACAGATTGAGCAAACATACGTGTTTTTTCGGTTCCTCAACGATATCAGGGTCTCTTCGTTTGGACATCGGAGAACAACCCCACTGAAACAGTCCGTCTTCTAATTGTTCAATTCGAAGCAGACCATTAAAATCCTTTCCGTATCCTACAAAATTACTTGTTACTACAATTAAGTACTTGTTACTTTTTATACACCTAACTATCGAAGTGTCATATGTAGGAGTGATCTAACTTGGTTTTCCACTTCTCTGATTCTTTTTGCCACAGGAAATTTGGCAACAAATGTTAGCAGAAATCGATTTCTGTACACGACATTTATTACAAAACTGTTTTTGTAGCAATTTTTTTGGCTATCTGCAATAACTCTCTCTCCAATTTCAAATCCAGGACTGTCTGAAGCGATTTCCTAGGTGGATATCTATTTTTTGCAAAGCTTGCTCGTTAAAGCTGAGTTGAAGATTTATTTTAATTGTCACCATAATTAAAATAAATCTTCAACTATTTTACAATTGGCGGGGGTGATGATTGAAATAAAATTCTATTGAGGAAAAATTACTAATTTGTGGCATTGATTTTAAAAACTTCACGAATAAACAAACAAAACCGTGAAGTTGCATTTGTCTTGACCAACGCGAAACAACGCTTGTCAACCAAAACATGTCCGTTATTTGACAATTGATGCCTCATGTGTACGTGTTATATGATACTAAACTAGAAATCAGTGAATTTCTACTTCTAATTGATATTTTATAAACGCACTCATCGAGAATTAACATCCTGCTCGATTCCCGCTTTCGAGACATTATTTTTAAACATAGTTATTTTAAATCTCTATCCCTAATCCCCTTGTTTACCGAAACGACCCTTGTACATCTTTCAGTTTAAATATATCAGGGTAATCTGTAGAATTGAATCATAAAAACGAAACCTTGAATTTAATACTCATGAATGTTTCTGACGTCAACGGTATCGTAATCCGTGGTCGGGTCGATGGGCTGTGTAAATTTGAGCATCCCTGAATACAATACATTCAAAAATAATTATATTGTGACTAAATTAAAGTTCACTTTATCTTGTATTGTTGAACAAAACATCCTCAAACCATACGTTACACAACTCAAATAATATAGCTGATACAAAGATTTTTTTCTTTTTGCAAATTATCTCAATGAGTGTTTATGGTTCCATCACAAAAACGCATGCTGAGGGGGTGTGGACTATTACTATGAAATGATTACAAGAACAATTTAGAGTCTTCGAGAAAATCTAGCCATATTTGTGTTTCCTTATTTCTTTCCATACTGTCCAATTCAGGTATACTTTTTATCCGGCACACAATTCTGGCAAATTCACAACCGTTAAACTAATTCAACATGTTCGATAAATCCAACATAAGTACACATAATCTAACATCTTCATCCATTTGTAAAACATCTCGCTTTCGATCTACCGCATCGAATTAAATTCCCCGATGAAAACACAGTCGAGCGGAAAATTCCGAAAATTCTATTCTGCTTCTTCTTTGAAACTCGCGCAGCACTGGTCCTGCGCATGCGCCACTCTGCGCACGCATTTTCAGATCTTCCACGGAAAATAGTGAACAAGCGCCAACAAACGCACACACACACTTTCTTCACACCACTGAGTACACTGAACCGAGTAAATTTTTTTTTCTCTCAAGTACAAATTCTTCGCACTTGAAATGGAAATTATTTCCCATGCACGCACGGCTTGGCCAGATGGTAAAATGCAACTTTCACGCGACCACCTGAGTTCGCGATCGACCCTCAGGTGCCGACGACCCGTACCCCGGCAACTTGGTAACACTTGGGCAGGGCAGCGGCGATATTCGAACCAACCACGTGCAATCAATGAACGGACTGACACTAAATTCCCGAATGTGCCGAGCAACTTGTTCTACCGGGTGGGCACGCGTAAATTCAAGTCTCTTGTCAAGGGCCTCCGCAACAGGGGTGGGAGAAATGTCCCACGACCGGGGAGATGGGTTCACGAGCGAATATTCCTACTTTTTCACTAGACAGGCGGGCCCGAAGGCCAGTGGTCGACTAATTGAAGCTGGGAGGACGATTTTTTGTCGAGGTGGAAAATTGGCCACTCGTTCGCTAGTCGCCGGCTGCCGCTGCCGCAATCCACGCCACTGACCGCTGAGAGAGATCGGATATTCTTCATCATTTGCGTGCGACGTCGACAACGAAGTTCGGTGAAGATGTTTGACCGATTCGGCAGAATGATTGCGAAGACGATGGTGGTTACTTTGGATGTAGCCGCTCGGGGCGATTCCTAAGTGGATGTGTCACTGTGAGATGTTGGGGATGGCGTGCGATCATATTCGAGGCTTTTATGACTTACCATCACACTTACTAAAATCGTACTTGGAAGCATTCCCAGCTCGCAACACCGTAAGTCAAGGTATCGAATATTATGGAGGATTTTTCCTAATATATTTGCCTAGTGTTTAATTTTTAATGTTTGAGGCTACAGGATTATTAATTCAAGCCTTATCTGGAATAAGGGCGAATGTCACTAGAGAGGATTCTCGTCGCCAACTTCCATTCTTTTAGATAAAAGTGATAAGCAGTGAATTTCTTTGTGGTTTATCACCTCAGAACGATAGAAAACAATGCGAACTTGCATTCTGAGGTGATAAACCACAAATAAATTCTCTGTTTGTCACTTTTATTCAGAAGAGAGGAAGTCGACGAAGAGCTTGTCGTTTGATTTTGGAGTTAGGTGCTCCTGAAAGAGTTATGTAGTTTAAAAATTGGATTCCAACGCGATTTACCAAAAAAAATTATAGCATCCTCTTATGGAGACGCATGGTGATTTTCCTCTTTGAACTCTGTTCAGGAATGCAAGAGCGTCGCGTTTAGATTTCAGTACTAAATATTTAAGGCTCCCCCGACCTAAGCGATTTCATCGCCTCGACGGCGACAACTAGTCGCAGCGATTCAATCGTTGGGTCGCTGCAGGCAATGTACTATTTACGCTTCCATACCAACGGCGACAGAATCGCTGTCGCCAAGTGATAGAATCGCGTCGCGTGTGTTTGGGGGAACCTTTAAACCAAAGCCATGCAAAACACCAAACATTCAGTTGTGTATTTAGTATTGATAATCGACACTGACGAGAACCCGATGCAACAATTGGTAAACAAATTGTCAAAATAAAGACTCACGCGGTGCGGTAAAAATATATTTTTAAAATCCTGCAGATATTTGTGGAATTTGGTGATGAAAGCCTCATTTCGTTCAAGATCATT
This sequence comes from Armigeres subalbatus, assembly GCF_024139115.2. NCBI lineage: Eukaryota > Metazoa > Arthropoda > Insecta > Diptera > Culicidae > Armigeres > Armigeres subalbatus. The sequence continues at coordinate 294,452 of NW_026943250.1, read as the reverse complement.
CTCGATCACACAATTCTCGCTTAACTTTTCAAAAGGACTTAAGTAAAATTTTTTGATGAATTGATTTGAGTACTGCAATCAAAAGCTTTCATATTGGTCTGTTGATTGCGCTATTCAAATTAATGCATGAAAAAAAAATGTTACATAGGACCTTTTGAAAAGTTAAGCGAGAATTTTCCTCCACTTCTTTCCAAGTGTATCACGGGATCTAGCAACCGTTATGGAAGTAAAACTTCGAGTCAACATACATTGAATTATTGCATTTTGCAAATAAGAAAATTGATATATCATTATGGTAGAAAAGGTTAAACATAATTAATTTTATCGGCAATAAGTTACCGATTAACAACCCTAATGGGGAGGCTCTTTTCTTGTTCTTTTGTCCTTGCATCTATATAATCGAGCGATTTTTTATTCTAATTTTTTTCTACCTGTTTTGATAAATAGGAATTTGTTATATAATCTTTAAAATTCACATAAATAATTGTTGACAAATTGTTATTCTTGGAGGCATTCCTCCAACGTACTCGGATAAATGGCCTCTGAACAATGCAAGGATCATTGAATTCATGACACGGACAAATGGACACAATGGACTAACTGTGAGATGAACCAGCAACGACAACGACAGTAGCAGTTAAGTAACTCTGTGTCTACCCAATGAAGAAAAGAATAAAAAAAAACTTTTTCCGGAAATGAAGCAAAACTATGATATTTCATATTTCTGCTTTTACGAAACTGCTGAATAATTTCAACGTTTCAAGTGCAGCTGCTATGCAAGAAAGCGTACAACGCCTACACCATCCTGATTGCGTTTTATTGAAATTGTCCAGAAAAATAAATTCGGTCACATGTTGTCAACGTCATCAGCTTTCATCAGCTCGTGTACAAAATGCTGTCTTCCCATTCATAAATATGACTCAATCGACAAAGTGTTTGCAAATCCGCCATCATCAACCATTTGGTCATCAGCTCAGTAGTGTTGCCTTCAGAGATCGCATACCGTCGCATTCGATCGGCCCCGGTGGTAGTCGGTCGGTCGTTGAGATCAACGATGTATAAATAAACTCGCACAATCACAGCAGCAGAAGCAGCAGCAACAGTTTTCACATTTCGACTGTTGGATTATGTGAAGATACAAACACATTGGACTTAGACGTAGCAAAAATATCATCCGGCAGCCGCCTACGAGGCAACGTCAAGAATACCCACTCCGAATATCATAGACATCGTCGAAGCACCAGCTGAGGTGTCTAAGGCGAAAATTGTTACATCACACACCCACCCACCTGAATTCTACCGAGTTACACATCTGATTTTCCACCGACGGCGAGTATGTTTGCTGACAGCACTTTCGAGGCTTTCTGAGAACAGCAAGACGTTTGGTGGTGGTCACTTCGTCAGTTCTATCTCAAACATTTTGCTCATTAGTGCGGGGCAATAATGATAGAAAATTATACAAATTTGCCATTACTTTTAAAGTATTTTCTTATTACATTTTTAAATTTCTAGATTTCACGCAAAGTATTACAAACTGTTCTAAAAAATAAATTTATAAATTTCCAATAAAGAAACGCTGATTAGCAGTTACCTACCTGAATACCTGGTTGGCTACAGCGTCGATACGTCAATACATCGAAGTCGTCGGCCTCCATCTGATTCTCTGTTGAATATTGTTTTCGCTATTCTTTTTTCCGACATTCGCACTAAGTGACCAGCCCACTGAAGTATACCGTGTTTTATACGACTCACAATATTTTCTTTGTATACTTGATACAGTAGGGGCCCTCCTTAGTCGGCTACAAAGCAAAACTATGCTAAACTATTCCCGGTGCCGGTCTAGGCAATTTTCGGATTGGAAATTGTCTCGACTTCCCTGGGCATAAAAGTATCATCGTGTTAGCCGCACGATACACGAATGCAAAAATGGTAACCTGGTTTAGAAACCTCACAGTTAATAACTGTGGAAGTGCTTAATGAACACTTAGCTGCGAGGCGGCTTTGTCCCAGTGTGGGGATGTAATGCCAATATGAAGAAGAAAAAGACTTGATACAGCTCATGATTCATGCATCTTCGCCACACACAATTTTATAGTTTCCCTCCGAGTATTGTACGCAACAGATTTCACTCGAAATCCCCGAAAGCTCTCCGGTCTGCCTTTTTTAACGTCCTATATGTCCTATGTGTTAATGACTATATGTTTTAGAAAAAATGTTGTTCTACAAAATATCAAGAAATAGTAAGGCCATCATTATGGTGCTATCAAAAAATAGAGTTGCCCATCATATAAAAAAAATTGATTTGCTTTTTCTGTAGCTTTAAGTTGTTGTTTTAAAGCAATTTTACCTAATTGGATTAGGGTGTACCTAAAAAAAGCATTATTTTTGATTTACTTTTTTTTTGCTTCCGATTTCTCGAAAAAGTCGTTTTCGAGTGACTTGTAAAGCTCAGAAAAATGAAATTTTTGATTGGGAAATATGCTCAATATCTTTCTCCGATCAAAAGTTATAATCGTTTTTCTGTCAAGATTACATTTTTTTCATAAGTTGATATCTCCGGCTAGGGCAGGCCAAAAAAATATATTTACACAGTATTTGAAAGAGCAATATATATTATTTACTATGCCAAAAAATTAGAGATATGTTATTTTTTTATCTCAAGTTATACCAATTTTATTGAAGGCATGTTTTTTAAGTAAATTGATATAACTCGACAACGGAAGAAGATACAGACAATGCAAAACACGCACTTTGAAAAGCCCCAAAAGTCTTCGGAAAGTGACATTCGTGAAAAATAAATAATAAAATCAGCAGATCATAAATATAGTTTTTTTGAGGGACACCCTAATCCTGGTACGTAAAATTGCTCTAAACAAGTGAGCTTAAGAGCTACATAAAAAGTTCATATTGCAAAGTTAATTGGAAAAAAACTACGCTGTAATTTTGTAGAACATTTTATGTCAATATAATAAAAAAATAAAGTTTCACATTTTTATAAAGTGGCCCACCCTATTTTTCTATAACTCTATAAAAAAGGCCCAAATATCCAGAACAACTTTGTAGAATCTTTTTTTTTTTTCTCAAAAGTATACTTTAGGCCGAAAATGCATCTTTTTTACGGCAATACGGTGGTAATGATAAAACTTATAAAAAGTGTTAAAGCTGTAGATTTTTCATTTTTCACGAACGTCAACTTCTAAAGACTTTTGGAGCTTTTCAAAACGCGTGTTTTGCTATAAGAATATCGTATGTATCTTCTTCCATCTTATATGAATTTACTTGATAAAGCATGATTTTTAGTAAAATTGGTAAAACTTGAGGCAAAAAAATAACATATCTCCAATTTTTCGACATAATAAAGAATATGAATTTCTCTTTCGAATGCCGTGTGAACATATTTTTTTGTCTGCCCTAACCGGAGAAATCAATTTTTGAAAAAAAAAGTAATTTTAACAGAAAAACGATATGACTTTTTATCGGATAAATGTATTGAGCATATTCACTCATCAAAAGACTTTTTCGAGAAATCTAAAACAAAAAAAGTTGATCAAAAATACTGTTTTTTTAAAGGTACACCCTAATCCAATTAGGTAAAATTTCTTCAATCAGCCATCTTAAGAGCTGCAGAAAAAGCTTTTTTAGCCAAATTTATTGGAATAAGCTGCGCTACAATTTCGTAGAACATAACATGTCATTATTCCGTGAAAAAAAAAATTTCAAATTTTTTTATATGATGGGCCACCCTATTTTTTTGTAGCACCTTAATGATGGCCTTACTTTTTTGAACATAGATAGTTTTTCCTAAAAAATATAGTTTTGGCGTAAAATGCATCTTTCCGCGTAAATCTGTATCCTGGACCATAGTGCATTGTGAACAATAAACTCGAAAGTGCATCACCCTGTTTCAATTCGTCTAAGGTCACAAACGAGGTTGACACTTCATCTGCAATCCGAATACTCGATTTCGAGCCATTTAGCATTGCACGTATCAGTCTAATCAGTTTCACCGGAAAACCATGTTTGTACATTATCTGACACAGCTAATTTATTTTCAGTAAATCGTATCCTGCTTTGAAAATGAACAGATGGTGAGTCTGCAAATTGTACTCCCGGAATTTATCAAGCATCATCCGCAGGGTAAACATCTGATTCGTCGTAAATAGGCCCTCAGGAGAACCTGCCTGGTATTCGCCGACGAAGGACTCCTCAAGCGGTCTCAGTCTGTTAAACAGGATACGCGACAGAATTTTGTGCGCCGAGTTCAGAAGGGTGATTCCTCTGAAATGGACACACTCTAGTCTGTGCCCTTTCTTATAGATTGGGCATATGAGGCCTTCCAACCAGCCGGCAGGCAGTTCTTCATCCTCCCATATTATCTGTTTAATGTGGTAGTTCGATTGATGCAGCTGCTCACTTCCGTGTTTGAGAAGCTCGACCGGGATCTCGTCCTGATCGAGCTTCTCAAACATGCTTCTTAATGCACCTTCATTTTTACCGTTCAATAAGTGCTCCTTCCACCTGGCTGCCACCATAGTCTCGTCTGTAAGCAAATTCCCTTCTCGGCCATTGCACATGGGGGACACTGTCGCAGTATTATGCCGCACGCCATTGCCAGTTGCGTGAAACCTTCGTATATCGTTTCTATCTATGTTCTCCTGTGCTTCAGATATCACATTCTCTTCGTGTTGCCTTTTTTTCTCCGGTGTATTCGTTTCTCTTCTGCTTTTGCTACACTGTACCGCTCTCTGTTGGAACGGGTACGAGCCACTAGCATTCGACTCCTAGCAACATATTTCTCGTCCGTCACTTGTTGGCCCTTCTCATCAAACCAACCATTTCGTTGGCGTCGCTGTGCAGTGCCTAAAACTTTCTGCGGTGTTGTAGTCAAAGCTTCGTAGATATTTTCCTACAATTTGTTGACGTCGTCAGATCTGGTGATATCTCCTATCCGCTCGTCCAGCTTTTGGTGATACTGTTCAGCACCTCCGTCAACTGACAAGCGTTGGATATTGAAACTAAGCATATGCGGTATTCGGAAAATTTCGTTTCAGGTGGTTCCGTTCGAAACGAGATTTCACCATCTGATTTCTTGATTTCGTTTCGTTTCGTAAAATTACAAAAAAAATCGCTTAAAAACTAGCTTGTAACGAAATCTAACGGAATTCCGCGGAATTTCGAAACAAATCCATACTTAATTTATACTGTCTCGTATAGTCGTGAATTATCAATATTTTTGGCTGCGCCGCTGAACAAAATAATAAAGCTGTTTTCAAAACTTTATGTTATATATTTTTTTTTATTAAAACTTACTACATTATCACATTCTGAGTCGACAAATACGTTTTTAGTTTTCTTTTACAGAACGTATTCATTGTTTTTTTATAGAAATGTCCAGAAAACAAAAAAAGAAAAATATCTTTAACTATTCTACCTATCCTATCTTTCCCAAAAGTAATCTGACTCAATATTCAACGTCGGGCTCAGAGTGTAAATGTAATCAGATATGAATCAGATCAGTACAAGTTTGCCAAAGAGGCAAAGCCGTGGCATGGATCCCCGGAGCCCTTGTGAAGTATTTTTAGAGCGCCTCTTTCTTATTAAAGGCCAATCTTTTCACCTCTTACGCCTCAAACCAAGTTTAAGCGCATGACTAAGCACCGCTTAAGAGGTAAGAAGGCCTTAAGGAAAACATTATTATTAATCGAAGCACATGATTTTGTTTGGCTTTTCTTTCGTCTGCATTTCTTTTTCTTTCACACTTATTTGATTTTTGTTCCACTTTACAACTTCCTTTTCTTTTAAACAACTTTTTATCTTTTATCTATCTCTTTCAATATTATTCTTTATTTCTCTCTTTTTTCTGATCTTTCAACCCCTTGTTGTTTTTTCTATAATCATTCTCTTTCTATTAAATATCTTCTTCTTTCTTTCTTATACATTCTTCTCTTCTCATTTTCCTCTTTCTTTTTTCTTCCTCCATATGCTTCTTTCCTTTGTACAATATTCTATTTCTTCTATTTTGACTTCATCCTTCTTCTTTCATGGTTTATTTTTCTTTTTCTTTTTTTTCTTCATACTTACCAGAGATGCATCCTGAACAGAACATTGGCCAAAAACGTGCCTTGGTGTTCTTAGTTTTGAACTCTGAACACAGTTCAGTGTGCACTGCGTTGCACCATCTTGGTAACTAAGGTTCCTTAGATTTGGAACTATGCAAAAACATACGAGCATACGTAAAATGTGTAGCATGCCGACGATTGAAATTGTTTTCCTAGGATACATGTTGCTAAGTTAGGTCAGTGCTCTTGAACAGTGTGCAGTGTTCAGAACGTTTTGAACACGAACACGCGTGCTCAGGTTCAGATGCATCTCTGATAGATCACCTTCTTATATTAACTTCAATCTTTCCGTCTGGTATGCTTCCATAATTTTCATAGCTATACCTACCCGGTCTATACTGTCATATGCCGCTTAGAAATCGATAACCAGATATTGCGTTGGGACCTAGTATTCACGGCATTTTTGGAGGATTTGCCGTACATTTGCCGTGGTGATCGATCGAAAGTTCTCACACTCCAGCTTGTCGCCTTTCTTGTAGATGGGGCATATAACCTCTTCCTGCCACTCCTCCGGTAGTTGTTCAGTTTCCCAGATTCTGACAATCAGTTTGTGCAGGCAAGTGGCTAGCTTTACGGGCCCATCTTGAAGAGCTCAGCTCCGATACCACCCTTACCAGCTGCTTTATTGGTCTTTAGATATTGGATGGCATCCATAACTTCCCTCAAGATGGGGGCTGGTTGGCTTCCATCGTCCGCTGAACTGGTGTAGTTATCTCCTCCGCTGCCTTGACTTTCACTTCCTGTACTCTCAGCGCCATTCAAATGTTGCTCGTAGTGCTGCTTCCACCTTTCGATCACCACACGTTCGTCCGTCTAGATGATCCCATTCTCATCCCTGAACTTTTGGGCTCGCGGCTGAGAATACTTATGATATAAAGTTGCAGTATCACAAATGTTTGATCAATTGCAATTATTATGTTCGGAATCATATACAAGAGAAAAAAGGTTGCAAAATGTTCTAATATTTTTTTCCTTTCATACAAATTAAATGAAAGTTAAAAAAATCACTGATTTTCTGTGAATTATTACAATGAATATCAACAGCGTAGAATTTATTATATACCTACATAGAGTATAAGGCATATTTTGCAACAAAGCCCATAAACCAAAGATTGTTTTGTCATGTCTGATTTGAGTTTAACCATAATGTCTTTTACATCTTTTTCCTTCTTACCTCCTCATTTTGGTTCTCTGCAATCCTGTTCAATTACTCTGCAGCACTAAAACATTAACATACTTTGCTAATAAATGGATCTCTTTCAAAACAAATGATAATTTGGAAAAAATCGAAATACATTGAGTCATGCAGTTTAAGTGTTTGGAAAGTGTTAATTGTTAAAGCAAAACGGTAGCTTCAGCTGACATAATTCTCCGCTAAACATCTATATGTACCGCACCATTTCTCACCACCCGAATCCGGTCCATAAATATGTGACGAAGCGCATTCAAGTGGGTATCGTCATCGGAGGGTGAATGTTTCCTCTACTACAGTTTGGTGAACCCTAAACAGAACTTATCGAAATGCGAACGAATACCTATCTTGCATTCCATCAGATGATATGGCTTTCGGTTCGTTCCAACCAAGAGAAGGCTCTTGGGTGGCGGACTCGGTGCATAATCACCACATTCCACCACCCATTTCCATTCTCACGTTTTCTCTCTCACGGTAAATGTCGATCTCTCGACAGCGAGGAAAAGTTTTCGCACGCTTCGATATTGTTACGCAGAAATGGCTGAAACGGCACCCGTTAGCCGAACGATGTTTGAATTACGTTTTAAGCCATTGGTTGCTTAAAATCATCTATTATTCTATATGATGTGGCAAAACATGTATAAGTCTAATAGAGAAGTGAGTAGACGTGAATAGTCTTTATTTGACGTCAAACTGAATGCGTTACTGATGAAAAATACGAAAGCCTTTATGAGCAATGACAACGACATACGTGTGAAAATGGATAAGCGTGCGGGAAAATCCGGTGAGTCGAACGCTTTGGTCCATTAATTGCACTGTAAAACCAAGCCACACAGTGGTGAGAGTACAGCTTATCTTATTTTTTTCATTTATTGTTTTTTAGAAAAATATTGTTGAATATTGAAGGTATATAAATTTGTTTGATTTATAACCTGTCGTTCTAAGCCGTGTTTTGCCAAGTAACTAAATTTATGCACTGTCTAAACCTATGTTTCAGTGCCCGATGCACTGTGTAGAAATAAGCGGAAAGAATGGTTAAGCGCAATGAAATCGTATTCAAATCAGTTTAACATACTTGCATTTGGATGTTACCAGAATAATGGTGCCATATATCACACATGTTGTATCCGTGGCTTCGTTTGTTGTAAGACGTGTTAGCATAATCCTAAATAATTGTTTCAGATGATTCTAGATGAAATAAAATGGTGTAGTACTAAGGGGCGATTCAAATATGGCGTCCGCACCTTTTTTAAAATTTCTAGGCCACCCCTCCCCCCTCTGTCACGCTTTTTTGTACACCTAGCATATGTAGTGTCACAAAATCGTAAGTCCCCTCCACCCTAAAAGCTGTGACATCATTATTGAACGACCCCTAAACTAACTCGTCGTATGACAAGTCATAATATTGTAAAACAAGCTCGAAATAATGTTATGTTCATGTACCTTCGTTCCCAATGTTTTCGGAAAATTGTCAATTTCTTGAATTTTTGCATTGACTTTACAATGGAGCACTTTTGAAAAAAAAGTTTCCAAGCTGTGCTTTTACGGGCTAATCACGGATCTGTTTTTATCTAGAACTTGTAAGAGATTGCAACTGGTAGAATGGATATTTTGACGTTGGCTTTCGCAGTCTAATTTTATTTTGGCATAGCCCGTGATTTCGGTCCCGTTTGACCTTTTTCAAGGGACAGCTTATCCCTTGTGAAACCCCCTGTGAAAACTGTTGGTGCATAAAATTCATGATTTGTTAGAGCAAAATGGAAGAGCTGAATCAGAAAAGAGAATAGGCTTACATACAGCAATATGTTGAACTCGAAATGAAATTGAAATTTGACCTTACTGTTTAGTGGAACCACATACAGAGCATGAGTCCAACTTGGATGGTAGCTAATTACATACATACTGAACAAAATTACTTTGAGTTTTCGGTTGAAACTCTTTCAAACTTCTGAATATTTTTTTGACTTCCGAAAGGAATACCACAAAGATTCCGTTCTAAATTCCATTAAGGCTCAAGACTCCATCACAATGTTTTGAGAATTAATGACTACATCGCTTGTTTGTAATAGTGAGGCAATTGGTACGGAAAAGTGCAGCAGCGATTGAAAAATTTTGTTTACAACTGGGGTGGGTGGAAATGGGGTGTTAAAAATATGCCAGCTGATGCATAATGTTGCCAGACTTGACGAAATGTTAATTCTATATCATAACACATGTTCACGGTGTATCAAATATATGGGTATTTATCGGTTTAAAATTTGTTATTCACCACTTGGAATTTAACAGAAGCTTACATAACATGTTTAAATATTTATTTCTGGTATATTTGTTCAATCCGGCAAACAGCAATGATTTTTTCCATGAAACAAATCTGGCAACGGTGAAGAGATGATTATTTTCTCGTGTATGTACACCTTTGTTTGCGTGTTGGCTGGCGTATACATTGTATTGTTCGGATTGAATGAAGTTGCATCGCGTAGATTTTGTACTCAACATTTCACCTATTGCGCTAGTGAGTTTGACTCTTCCGCATTTTATTGCGTTCACAATACGGTCGTCAAATTTGTCTCTCACTTCGATTTCTGGAAAGCAGTTTTCGACAGTTTTTGGACGCGAAGTGAATCAATTGGTAGTCAATATTGAAGAAAAATGTGAAACTCAGTTAGTGAATATGTTTTAGGAGTGATTAAATCAAGAAAACAGTGGGAAAAGATCAAGTGAAAAATCAAGTGCGTGTGTATGTGTTTGCTCCGAACGTTCGGAGTTAGTATGCGTTCGATACAAATACGAATGCCGGCCCAGGAAAAAAGGCAGTTTTCAGCGTTTTTCCTGCAATTCCTCAGTAATTGTAAATTTGGATAAGTGAAAAAATAATATGGAAATGCCATGAATATATTATGATGGAGGTAAGTCGGCAAATAGCCCCAAAATATTGAATTTAGTTCAAAACTTTATTAGTATTAGTGCGGATTCGAATAAAATCATCGTCATCATCGGATTGATTACGGTTTATAGAGCCTTAAGATTCTGTTAGGCAGCCCAAAGGATTCCGTTCAAAATCCAAAATGACTCCGTCCGGAAGTGAAAAGAAATCCGTCTAAGAACATAAAAGGATTCCGTTCCAAAACCGAAAGGATTTTGCATTGTAACCCAACAGGATTCCCTCAAAATAATTTTGTTCAGAAGCCTAAAAGAATTTCGATCCAAATCCTTGAATAATGTCGTTTGGAAACACAAAAGAATTCCGTTCGGAAGTCTGACAGATTTCGTTCGGTAGCCCAAGTAATTTCGATTCGGACTGGTTAGGATTTCCTTCGGAAGTCAACAGAATTCCGCTAGAAAGCACAATTAGGATTCCGTTCGAAAGCACAAAGTTTGAATTCGAACTGGATTCTCTTCAGATACACAAAATAATGTTGTTTAGAAGGTCATGATGATCCGGAAAAACAAAAGAATTCCGTTCGGAAGTCTTAAGGATTTCATTAAAAGGCCCAAATAATTCCGTTTCGAAACCTCTTCTAGGCTTATGAATGGAGAACTTTTAGGCTCACGAACAGAGTCCTTTCGGACTTCCGAACGGAATTCTTTTGTGCTTCTGGACAAAATTATTTTGGGGTTTCAATCGGAACTCTTATGAGCTTCTAGAAGGATTTTTTTTGCATCCAATTTTTTGCAGCAAACTTGACGTACGAGACACTGAAAACGACCTTACTGTTGAGGTCGAAATACGTATCTGTCAAGGTACAATCATGTGGTGGAATTAAATGGGAAGGTACAAACTGGTGGCCTGGTGGCCTCACAACTGGATCTCAAACAACGAGCTCTATCGTCGTTGTCACCAGAGGCCGATAGCAACAGAAATTCGGGATCGGAAGTGGGGCTGGGTCGGCCACACTCTACGTAGGGGCGGAAACGAAATCTGTAAACAAGCATCAGGCTGGAGCCCAGCGGGACATCGCAGCAGAGGCAGACCCAGAGGCTCATGCCGGCGAAGCCTCAATAAAGAAATAAAAGAAGTCGACCGAAATCTAACCTGGCAACAGGTTAAAGCGCTAGCTGGGCAACGCTCAGGATGGAGATTTTTAGAGTCGGCCCTTTGCACCATGTACAAATCTGTACAGGTGTACAGGATCCATAAGTAAGTAAGTAAGTACAAACTGGTCTTATGATAAGTGAAGACATTCCACTAAAAAACTCAAAATAATTTTCTTAACTATTCATATTTATAACAAATTTTATTACAATGTTTTTCTGAAATTGATAACGCACTTTATTATAATTTTACTATGCATTCCTAGCTGCAATAATTTCGTTCGGGTTCAAAGCTGAAATAATTTCGTTTGAAGCACCAAAACATGTCCAGTAGTATTCTTCCTCAAGAAAAAAAAAATGGAATTTAGAACGGACTTCTTCTGATGTCCGTGATGTGGGCTTCCGAACGGATTTTTTTTGGAATCTGAATATCCTCATATTTTAGTTAGGCTGCCGTGAAAGATTTAATAGAAAATCCAAAAATGATTCCGTTTAGAAACCGAGAAGGATCAACTGCGGAAGACAAATCCATTCATTTATCATTGTTTCTTCGAAAAATTGTGTTTCTTAACGGATTTCCTCTGGCTTTCGTACAGAATCCTTTTGAACTCTCGAATTGAATTGGTTTGTGTTACTAAACAAAAATCTTTAATGTTACTGATCGGAGCTCGGAATTTTATATTCTGAATGGATTTTTGGGCTTCCGAAAGGAATACACTCAACCCTCCTTTTACGTCACATACTGGGGGGACGTAAACCAAATGTGACGTAAAATAATTTTTTGCTAAAATTTCTATTATTTCACTTAATATTTTATCGTTGGATAATTTTTAATACAATCACTTGCGTCTTACGTGAGGTTTTGTAAGATCTCCCCAAATCCAGGCATATGAGATGTTATAAGATCTTCAAATTGTCCTGGAGTTTGAATCAAATGGTCTACCGAATCAAACAAGGCTTTCACGATGTCCACTGCTGCGGTATCAACCCCATTCTGTCTTCTGATTGTTAGTATTTCACTTGTGTCTCAAATTTTAGCATGTACGATGTGGTAAGATCTCCAAATTGTTCTGGAGTTTGAATCAAATGGTCTACCAAATCAACTAAGGCTTCCATGACGTCTTCAGTCGCGGTATCAACTCAATTATATTCCCTGAGAGTCGCAACAGAAAGAAAAATACTCGGAGGACATGATTGGGTTGATACCATGCCTGGGGATATCATGAAAGCCTTGGTTGATTTGGCAGAACATTTGATTCAAACTTCTGGACAATTTGGAGATCTTGCATATCTCACATTTCTGCATTTGAGATGCAAATGAAAGACAAATATTCGGAAGACATAATTGGGTGGTTACCGTAGATGGGGACATCATGGAAGACTTGGTTGATTCGGCAGATCATTTGATTCAAACTCCAGAACAATTTAGAGATCTTACAACATCTCATATGCCTGGATTTGAGATGCAAGTTAAAGACAAATGAATCATTTGTTTGAGAAACTGCATAAGTCCATTTTACACTATTTCGAGAAAACAACAAAAAACTGTTTTTGAACAAATTTGCACCGAATCTTTCGATTTCTTCGATACAGATCAATAGTTTTTGGTAAAACTCAACACCCTGGGGCACTTTCAGTGCAAAAAATGTAAGCAGTACTCCACAATTGCCCTTCAAAGTACGTGGACATATGTAGTTTCTCAAACAAACGAAAAAATTTTCATACACTCCCGAACAAAAAATTTTTTTTCGTATTTTTTGCCAGAATACGTATTTTTTGACGAGGATTCAGAATATATAAAAATCTCATTTTGGCCAAAAATGTTACATATGCAGTTTCTCAAACAAACGGTTCAAATACTCGGAGAACATAATCGGGTTGATACCGCGGCTGGGCTCATATGTTTCGGTAGACCATTCGATCCAAACTCCAGAACAATTTGGAAACCTTACAATATCAACCGATCAGCACGGTTTTATGCCAGGAAGATCGGTCACTACGAACTTGTTAGTTTTACTAACACGTGCGTGAATGCCATGGAAAGCAAGGCTCAAGTAGATGTTATCTACACTGACTTGAAAGCAGCCTTTGATAAGATCGACCATAGTATGCTGCTGATCAAACTTTTTCGTCTCGGTATCTCCACTAAATTTGCATCATGGTTGAGCTCTTACCTAACTGGAAGAAAACTACGAGTGAAAATTGATTCCTGCGTTTCATCGTCCTTCTGCAGTGGTTCTGGTGTGCCCCAGGGAAGCAACTTGGGGCCCTTGTTGTTCACGTTGTACTTCAACGATGTCGCTGCAAAACTAGGACTTGATTGCAAAATCATCTATGCAGACGATCTGAATTTTTTTTTGGTGATACGATCGGCTGATGATTGTCACCGATTACAGAGTTTGCTGGATCTGTTCGTTGCCTGGTGCCATCGGAACCGACTTATTATCAGTGTTCCGAAATGTTCCGTGATGACGTTCCATCGATTGAAGGAGCCAATATTGTTCGATTATCGGATAGACGACACGATACTTGAAAGAGTTGAGATGGTTTCCGATCTAGGAGTCATGTTGGATCCAAAGCTGACATTCAATTCTCATTATACAGCGATAATCTCCAAAGCAAATCGTCAGCTGGGCTTTATTGCTAAAATTGCCAAAGACTTTACCGATCCATATTGCTTGAAGTCTCTGTATTGTGCGCTTGTACGACCTATCCTTGAGACCGCTTCTGTTATCTGGACGCCAAATGATGTATCATGGTCCCTAAGGATTGAACGTGTTCAGCGGAGGTTCATTCGGTTGGCATTACGTAGTTTGCCCTGGCGTGACCCATTGAATCTTCCAGCTTACCCTGATCGCTGTAAACTGCTTGGTATGGACACCCTTGAAAGAAGAAGAAAAATTCAGCAGGCAATATTCGTTGCCAAGGTACTGAACAACGAAATTGATTCTCCGCAGCTGCTTGCGCTTCTGGACTTCCGCGCAATTCAACGTCCTCTCCGGCAACGATCACTGCTACAGGACAGGTTCCATCGAACGGCGTTCGGCTACAATGAGCCACTATCGTCGATGATCCGGACGTTCACGGTAGTTGAGGATCTTTTCGATTTTAACCAAACAAGCACACGCTTCAAAAGAAGATTTATCGTTCGTCATTGCTGTAGGTGTAATTATCGTGTGTTGTGACAAGTTATGTAGAGTATTTTATTCATTAAGACATTGTAGTCAGATGGATTAGCACTAAATAAATAAATAAATAAATAAATAAATATTCCATATGCCAGCATTTGAGACTCAAGTGGAAGACAAATACTTGGAGGGCATAATTGGGTTGTTACCGCGGCTGGGGACACTTGGTTGATTCGGTAGACCATTTGATTCAAACATCAGGACAATTTGGAGATCCTAGAACAACTAATATGCCTACATTTGAGACGCAAGTGAAAGACAAATACTCCGAGGGCATGAAACCGCAGCTGAGGAGTCTAGGGAATTCTTGGATGACCTGGAAAAGAACGGCTGCTTAAGGCATATTGAGTTTGGTTTAATAGATCATATAGGGCATGAACAATTTTTGAAAAGAGATAACAGCTCTTTTGATACGCTTGTAGACCTTAGGTCCTTGGATACGCGTGTAGACTCCAGGAAATTCTTGGATGATACGATTGGTACGATTGTTGAAGGCAAATGATGAATATACAACGCATCTACTTTGTTCTTTGGGTTTCTGAGAGTGCCTTCTTATAGGCTTATTTTTGGATGTCAATAATGTTTCAAATACTTTTTACGTCACTGCCGTAAAACGAAGTGACGTATAAAAAAACTGCCGTAAAAAGAGGGTTGAGTACTAGAAAAATTCCGTTCGAAATATCAAAAAGATTGTACTCAAAAGTCCAAAAGTCCAAAGGTCACTTCTTACTCACTCTGTTTCTCCATACCATACGACCAAATGACCTATTCGGCAAAACGATATTTTCGACCATACTACCTGTTAGATCAATCGATATTTTAGGCCATAGGATCTGTTCGGCCAAACGACGTTTTCGGCAGAATGACCGATTCGGCCAAATGACATGTTCTCCCGAATGAATTTCCCGCCAAATGTCCATTTTGACAAAACGACTTTCTCGGCCGAATGACCAGTATGGCTGTAAGCCATTTTCGACCATAAATCGCTTTCGGCTAAATCGGTTTTCGGCCATATGTCATACGTTCGGCCAAACGTGTCATTCGACCATGTAGCATTCGGCAAAATGGCTTTCGGCCAAATAGCCCTTCCTTGCGAACGGAGATCTTTGGGCTCCCGAACGGCGGATCCTTTTCGTTTTCCGAACGGAATTTTCTTGTGTTTTTTATAGCTTTTCAATCAAAATTCTTTTGGTTTTGTTTGGTTTGGAAAACCCAAGCGCTTCCGTTCGAAAGTCAAAAGGTTTCCGTTCGAAATATTTCTTAGAATAGTTTGGCTTCAGAACAGACTTCTTCTTGGCTTCCGAATGGAAATCTTTCGGGCTTCCGGATGGAATCCTTTTGGATATCTGAAGAGATTTTTTTTTGTTTCTATAAAAATTCTTTTGAGTTTTCGATCGAAATTCCTTAAGAAATATTCCGTACGGAATTCCATGAAGATTCTGTTTGAAAGTCCAAAAGATTCCGTTCAAACACCAATCCATTTAAAACCTTTTGATTGCCTTCAGAAGCACAAAATAATTCCATTCAAAAGCCCAACAGATTAACGTTCGGAATCCCAAGGAAGAATTACCCTCGGAAGTTCAAAAGAATTTCGATCGAAAGCCGAGACAAAAATTGTTCGAAAATACAAATAAATTCCGTTCGGAAGTCCAAAGGATTTCGTAAGGAAGCCCTACCAAACGAACATTGCATAAAGCGTTTATTCTACCAAAAACAGTCTTCTTCAGCTAAAAATCAAGCTTATTCAGTCAGATCAGATGCCAAAACGATTCCATTCAGAATCTTTCTTGTTCTATTGTCTTCTTGTCTTCTTGTCTTCTAGTCTTCTTGTCTTCTAGTCTTCTTGTCTTCTTGTCTTCTTGTCTTCTAGTTTTCTAGTCTTCTAGTTTTCTAGTCTTCTAGTCTTCTAGTCTTCTAGTCTTCTAGTCTTCTAGTCTTCTAGTCTTCTTGTCTTCTAGTCTTCTAGTATTCTAGTCTTCTAGTTTTCTAGTCTCTGAGTCTTCTAGTCTTCTAGTCTTCTAGTCTTCTAGTCTTTTAGTCTTCTTGTTTTCTAGTCTTTTTGTCTTCTAGTCGTCTTGTATTCTAGTCTTCTTGTCTTCTAGTCTTCTTGTCTTCTAGTCTTTTAGTATTCTAGTCTTCTAGTCTTCTAGTCATTACAAGTATATTACAAGTATAATAAAGAAGATATAATTATTATTTAATTTATTATTTTTTTATTTAAGTTACACATTCGTAAATGTTTTGCTCGGGCACCAAACCACCTCCAATTTATCACAGCTGACAATTCGATTTACTCCTCTCCGAGTCATTTTAACGGTTCTGTGATTCTTCTTCCGAAGGATTCTCGCTCTCGATTCCACAGTCCACACGCGTTCTCTACATGATGGTTGTCCGTTCGCCACAGAACCCAACAACATTTTCCACGCGATTTTCCACTTACATCTCTCGCGAATCGAGAGCACGGGTTCGAGAGTCACTCTTCTTATCAGCATCCGAATGATTGAGAGACAATTTCTTCCAATATGGGCAAGCAAAACAGAGAGTGGTTCGCGCGCTCTCTCTCTCTATCCCAACGGTGATCATCTCCACGAGGCGCGTCAGCCGATAAGACACGCTTTTTTTTTCTGCGAGACACACTCCAGCCGCCTGGATGTAACCCAAGCTTCCGTGATTTTCCAATGTTCGCAGTCAACCCATCGAGCGGCAGCGATTAGTAAGGGTGTTGCTTTTGGAGCGTTCGCATGGGGCGCGCGTTTACGCTCGCGGAATATTCCAGTTCTAAATTCCTCCACTTCCGGAGGCTGGTGTTCGTGAAATTGTGCTTGGCAAGGGAACATTAGTTTTTTTGGGACGTTAGTTCAAGGTGGACCAGTGAACGGATGTTTGTGCAGCACCGTTGCAGGAGAAAGTGTTGATTATTAAAATCGTATTGGGAAAAGCGCCTGGAAGTGTTCTTTCTCCCTGATGGCTGGAAGATTTGACAGAGCCAATCAAAGTATCATCAGTGGTGCGTTTTGCCGCTATTCCCATCCGCAGACT
Organism: Armigeres subalbatus; assembly: GCF_024139115.2. Lineage (NCBI taxonomy): Eukaryota > Metazoa > Arthropoda > Insecta > Diptera > Culicidae > Armigeres > Armigeres subalbatus. The sequence continues at coordinate 276,882 of NW_026943250.1, read as the reverse complement.
CATCCGATCCTCTGATTGTATCATTAGGCCACGGGCGTGTGTTTTCGAAGGACGGTTCTCGCGATGTGCGGTGTTGTTTGTCTATATGAAAGTGGTTGATTTTTTTTTGCTGGTCGGGTTCCCTAAAGGATGGAAAACGAGTGACATCCGTCGTTGGTGATGACGTACATTGGCGTTCTCGACGGTGGTGGAAGCGTCGTTTTATCCGACGTCAACATCGACGACAAAATTTATGTGCATATGAGAATATAACTAGAGGCGTGTCTCATCGTCAAATGTTCCCTCGAGGGCTAGATTCTGGCGGAAAAGACAAACTTTGTGCTCGAGAAGTGTCCTTGTCTGAATGCGAAGGTAAAGACGTGTGCCATCTGTTGTCGCTCCGGTCCCAAGTGGTTCTTCGTGAAGTGAGTGATGATGTGAAGAGTTTATCTTGTGGGTTCGCATGCTCAGCAAAAGCCAAAATCAATTTCGCCTAAATTGCTACCCTTCTGCTCCCCATCGACAGAAAAGCGAACAGGAAATCATTCAATTCAGATTGAATTGCTTTTCGTTTCATGCAAACGAAGAAATCACTGTCCTGAAGAAGTCACATAATACGGTGAATTAAACTGAAACAGAAGAAGCAAACCGATTTGTTTTACGGGGGCAAAACTTTTGAAACAAGTTCATCATAACTTTAGGCGAAGCGGCACATCGGGAAACGGTGGCATAATTCTCGGGTTATTCCATCAAACCGCCGACCTTCATCGCCGGTGGTTTTTCTCCCACGAAACTCGCATAAAAGATCGTCCCAAGGCAAAGGAAACAACAGCGAGAAATTGTGTGTGATGAAAATTGCTGTTGAAAAATATTTCCCTCCACGCGAGCAAGCTTAAACGCGACGACCCAAGTGAGTGGGGCCGGGTAGAGACCAGAAAGGGTGCAACTTTTTACGAGCTCTCGTCAGATTCCGCGGGCAGGCAACTGTCTGCAGAAAAAGACGGTTATCATCTATCGGATGCCACATCGGAAGTGAATTTTGGGGTGAAGGAAATTGTGCGGTTTTGCGTTTCCCAAGTATGGTAAACTGGAAAATTGGATGTGTGATTGTTTCGTGAAAAATTGATGTGATGCCTCACGTGATGGCAGACAAACGCAGATGAAGATTGAGTTGTTATTGTTTGGTTATCTGATATCGTTGGGAATGGACCCTCCTCTCCTTTTGCTGCGTCAGAAGTAGTCAGCATTTGTGGCGGGGACTGCCGCCCTGGCCTAAGGGACCAAGTTTGAAGGCGGTTCGGAAGGAGAGATAGGAACGATGACGCAGCTGGATCAGCAGTAGCAAATTGGATCTCGGATAAGGTAAGTGCGACTAGGCGGTTAGCTCTATTTTGGGACTTTACGGAGAACTTTACCTTTTCGGAGAAGGTCTCGGGCTCACGGGTGAAGATGGACTATTTCTCTCTGGTCGGGTCGGACAGTATAGTCCGGCGCGAATTCAGCCGAATGTATAGTGTTTAGGATGGCATTGTTCGCTTTATTTTTTGGGGATTGTGAGCGTTGGCGTACACTCGATGAATTTATGAATGTTTTGATTGAATCCGGCTGTGGCCGCGACCGTTCCTAAAGCATATCATTTTTCCTGGTAAAGCTTAGCCACTAAAAGGGAGGATTAAGGGGTTTGGGAAAGAGAATTGGTTCAAGATTATAGTTAAGTCCTTCGAATTGAAGATATCGATGTAATCCCCTTGTTGTACAAATGCATAGAGACAAACAATACGGGATACAGAGATAATCGGGAAACATCAACTGAAAAAGAGGAGTGCTTTCAGGAGAGCTTTCGCCATCACTCCAGTTGATGACATATTTTTTTTAGTATTACTTTTCTCCGAAAAACGGAGTGATGTTAACCAGGAGAAGTGATTTTAATAAAATATTACGAAAAACGATTCGACTGCTGACGAGACTTGAGCTCCATTAAGTACACAGTATTACCAATTATACAACAGCTTCGCCATTGATTTATAACCAGCTAATTGGCATTGAAATAGCATTTGATTGACAAGAAAATTATTTGAGCTTTTAGTGGGATGTCTTAACTTGTCACAAGACGAGTTCGTACACTTCCATTGAATTCCACCACTTAATTGTCCCTCGACGGATACGTATTTCGACCTTAACAGTAAGGCCGTCTTCAGTGTCTCGTACTTGACTCGAGTTTAAGTAAGAGACACTGAAGACTGCTTTACTGTTGAGGTCGAAATACTTATCTGGCAAGTTACTATCAAGTGGTGAAATTAAATGGTATTGTACGAACAAGTCTTATGACAAGTGAGCATTCGATTGCTTGTGATTTACATACATATGCGTTTATTTGCCGCATTGAGGCCGGGTGCTTCTGCCAAGACAATAGCTATTTGCTAGCCACTGTGCCTTCGACCAAATACGGCATGTTGTGATGTGATGTTTTTCTGGATTTATTTTTTTGTGGAAGTGAAATTGACTTGGATCAGTTCTCCGCAAAGGAAATTGTATAATTTGTACTACGTCCGCGTTCTTCATGATAGAGTGTGGGTTCAAGTCCCATCGGCTGTCGATTTTCATGACATTCCGAAACGTTCCATAAAAATCACTTTCTATTGTTAGCATCATTCTGTGTTCAGTTCTTTGATTATATTGCACCAATTTTCGTTTGGTGTTCCCGGCTTATCCACTTTGCCCTGAAAATCAGCGAATGTCTTTCCTACCTTCCCATCATCCTTCTCTAATGGTTATCCAAGCTCTTTAAAAAAAAATCTACCATCTATCATCAGTTACCTGATCCAGCAAAAAAATACCTGATGAAAACCATCGAAAACTATCTCTCCGGGTTACACTCAGGAGGAGCGACTTCCGAACGACATCCCACAGGGAACAGGCCTCTGCTCGCAGACGATATTTTTATCGTTTGTAGCGTTAAAGCGGTCAGAGCAGTCACAGAAAAACTCCATCGACGGTTGGATGTCCTGACAGACATCACCGGCTGAAAGATTTGTAATAACACTGCAAAGAACCAGGTTATTTTGTTTACCCATTTCAATAAACAAACACTTGTTCAGTGGACGATGTTAAATTAACCCGATCTCTGACTATCTCGGCTTAACTAGTTGATTAGACTAGTTACGTTCCGATATTTTCAATGCATCAAGATATTGATAAGGTACCCCGAGGCAAGTGAAAACACGGAGTAAGTGGGTACTATGACTGCCAATGAATCGATGAACGTTTTTAATGGTAATAATGTTTTAGAAAGATGTTCTGCTTCATCAACAAATTCACCCGACACAAACATATTTGGAATTAAAACCATTTGAGGCTTGATCATGACTTTAAAGTACCGGGGAAAACCATTCCTTTTTTTTATTTCCAACAAAATAATCGTTTCTAAATTTATCATTGATGAGGAAAAAGAATACTTCGAGCGTGACATTTGTGTGTGACATTGAAAACGATTCAAAAGTTTTAACTGAAGCCTAACTGTGAAATTTTGACTTACCCTTTAGTTTTAACATACATGAGGCAAATCAATATCATAGATTGTTGTCTAGTGGAAAAGAACTTCAACACTCATATATCATTTGGATCAGATGCAATTTTATATCTTTGTTGTCGTTGTTCAAAGGTAGGGGAAGAGGGTCGGTTGTGGGCACCCTTTTGTCTTTGTCTATAACTAGCTGGACGAAAATCCCAACTAGCAAAGAAATTATATTGATTTCGTCGATTTGTAAAGTTTTATTGACCATTTCGCAAATTTTACATTTTTGGACATTTTAATTTCATGGTTCGGTTTTGGGCACCTTTGAAAACCGGGCTAAAAATGAAGAAGAAATAATAAAAACCATCAAAGTTTAAAAATAGAAAAAAAAATTCTAACAGCCAAGAAGCAATAAAAAACTCAGATCAATCCACCTAGCAGTGATGATGCCTTTCTCGTGCATTAGGAACGATATTGTATTGAAAACAATCAAATAAGAAAGGTCTAAAATTGCACTTCGAGTAAATGGTTTTCATTTTTTCCATTGATTTGCGTTAATTGCATTCATTAATATGCATCACAGTGAATAAAAACCCTAATTTATCATCCTAGCGACAATGGTGCCTATCTTGTTCATTATAAAAGAATAATGTTTAGGCCAATAATTTTGATCCTATAGTCCGATCTGACTGATGTTCAATAGAAAACAATGGGACAGGATTACCCATCGAACGCAACATATTGCAACCAAATCAGTCAACGCTCAGTCCCTAAAAGTGTGTGTAAGGAAAGAGGCCCCAAAACGCAAATGAATTAATGAAACATTTCGGCGAAGCAAAACACCCTAGTGGAACTAACCCACAATGTACTACGCGTCTCCACGCACTGTCCATACCAGAATGCTGATTCGCCGACGTGTGGTGCGTTGTTTCCTAAGAGCTGCCGGCTTAAAGGCGTTTTGCCTAAGTTTTCCGGCAACGAAAACTGAAATGTAAATACAGGGGTTAGACAAAAAGGTTGAGATAGGAAAAATTTTGTCGAGGTTCAAATCAGCATAACTTTGCGTAGAATGATCCGATTTTGATGAAACCGGGACCATCGGACGCGGAAGCTCTTCTAGTATACTATCTCCATGCTCAGCTCAGATTGGCCTTTGACCAGCGGAGATGTTCCGGGTTTTCCGAAGGTATGTTAAAAATGCATTTTTTCCTCTGCTTGTCATTTTATATGACGTTTACTGCGATGAAGTTTCATGCTTTCCTCAGAAACTAGAATTAATATGCTGGCCAATGCTGGCTGTAGCTCGATAATCCGTTAAGTATACGCAAATATATGGCGATTTTCGTGAAAACGGTACGAGATTGGCCATACACCCTAAACAAATGTCACTTTCGCAGAACACCCGAAACCTGTTACAAACTGGCCAAAGAGTTTTACAGTCTTCAAAATGTATCTTTAATAAAGATCCTATATTCATCGTTTTGGAAAAACATGAATTTTGACACCCATATATGCATTGTTCCAGATGGTGCCAAAACCGACCCCTCCTGGAAAGCCCTTGGATCCTGCTATAAGGGTGGCAGTGGACACTAACATTCTGGAAATGTTTCTGTAATCATCGTTTCGCAAAGCCATGAAGTTAAATAATCATATTTGCATTATTCCGATTTGTTATCATTTTAACAAGTTCCCGAACCCGTTTTTACGGAAATGGCCATATCTCTGCGTAGTTTTGATGAATTCTCGATCTACAGCCACTATTGGTCGGCATATGAGCTCTAGCTTTTGGAGAAAGCATAAAACATGATGAAAGTAAACATTATATAAAATGACAAGCAGTGGAAAAAGGCAACTTGAACATATCCTCGGAAAACCCGGAACATCTTCGGTGGCCAAGAACCAATCTCAGGTTTTGCAGAGAGAAAGTATACTAGAAGAGTGTCTGCTTCTGATGGCCCTAGTTTTATCAAAATCGGATTATTCTACGCAAAGTTATGCTGATTTGAATTTCGACATAATTTTACCTATCTCAACCTTTTTGTCTATCCCCTGTATTATCAATATGATTGAGAATTTCTCCATGCCCAGCAGCTAGGGCATATTGCCCTTCCTTCCCCTACAATAACTAGAATCTATACACCCAAAAAAATCTGCACGTTGTTTCCACCTGAAAAAGTACGTAGATTTGATCCACCTGAAATTCACGTAACTTTTACCTGATTTTCCGATAGAATTTTCATTCTACGTGAAAATCAGGTAAATTCTACCTGAGTTTTGGATAGAATTCACCGGGCACGTAAGTTTCACCTGAATTTTCTGAAGCATTTGCAGCTACGTGTGCACGTAAAATGTACCTGAAAATTCAGGTGGAAACAACGTTTAGATTATTTGGAGTGTACCATTTCGTCCAAAGACATTCCGTCGAATGACATTTGGTCGAATGGACATTTAGTCGAAAATGATTTTTTCATCCACTAGAGACGTAGGACACAAGGAGGTATCGTAGCCTTATAAGCGAATGGTCATGGGTTCGATTCCCAGCCCCTCCACCAAACTTTAGTCAGTCGCTGAATCCGCAGCCTACACGGTGACGTTTTGGGGTACGCGCTTTACGTCGATTGAACATTTAGTCGAAATGATTGCGAAATCATGTACAAACCCGGAAAAACAATCGTGGTTGCAGATGCCTTGTGTTGCATCCAAATCAATTCTTTAACTCCGACCCAACACATGACAACTCTCATTATATTATTTCAACGGAAGCTCCTTTGAATAACTTTCGCTCGCAAATAATTATCGAAAGTACAGAAACCAATCCCGAAACAAAAGTAACAAACCCATTTCCCGCATACTGATTTTAGAATGAAAAATCTTCGTACATTTGGTTGAAAGGACATTAGGTCGAAAGTCACTTGATTTCTGATCCAATATTGTTCAAAAGATGATGGGTGCATAAAAAGAACGAATAATACGAAAACGGTGAGTTTTCCTGATTGGATATTGACTTTGGTGAACCCCTTTAACTGACTATGATGAATCTATACCACCTGGTCAAAAGAACTTTAGTCGAATGATGTTTCGTCATTACACATGACGTCGAATAGACATTAGGTCATATGACCATTTAGTCGAAATTAACCCTCTACAACCAACATTTTTGTTTTCGCTCAAAATCACTATTTTGCTTTCTAAATATGATCTAAACATGGTTTGAGCATTAACAAATTTTAATGCGCGATTTTATCAATTTTACACATTGATTTTGTAGAATTTTGTTTTATTTATCAACAACTTTTTTGATTTAGCAACAAAATATAAATGATAAATGTGGTGCATCACTCACCACTACAGTCAAACCTCCGTGAGCTATGACTCGATATCGACTCATGGAATCAAATTTTGCCATATTAAAAAATATTTTCTGGATTGCTGTGATGGTCCCTTCAAATGGATTTTTCATACCACATCTCAATATTTCCATGAGTCGATGGTCCTTTCAATATCGACTCATGGGGGGCTGCATCCAGCTTTTACGTGACGGTGCCATAATGCGTTGCATGCTGTGTCCACTATTATTTAAAAATTGATAAATCCCAGCAATCTGTGACTTGTAAAGTTTTTTTTATGTAAGCATAAAACTGTCAAAACGTTGTTGAAGTTCAAAAGATGATCAATCAAATATTTCTTTATAAATATGCAATATCTTTACTACATGCAATATCTTTACCGGAAATTGCAAAAAATCTTGAAAAAACAAATAATTCCACGTAATACAGGGGAACCGTATCCGATATTTATTTGACAATGAAGCCAAAATGTTTCCATCTATGACTATGTGGCCACAGTAATGAGCCTCCGGAAATGGGTTTGAGAAGACGTTTGTTCTTACATTGGAACAAACAATTAGTAAAAATGGCGTTGCTGTTGGGAAATCTTAGTGAAGTGACTGAGCACAAGAGAATATTATTCTCTTGCAAAACTCATTATTGTCGAATTTCCTGAATTAGCTCAAGTATCAACCAAGAAGACTTTCGGTCTTTCATTGCACTGAATTTCTTTACCAAATTGTACTGTATTAGGTTGTGCAAATGACATAATAGGTATAGAACCACAGACAAACAGACGTAACAATTCATTTAAAAACATCGTACATGAATAATTTTGCGCGATTCCTCCTGTAGAGGCGCTAGCATACAACCAATTTAGCATTTGACGCTCGAAATATCAATCACCTGCGGGGACGCTTTATGTTATATCATAGCATGCGCCTTCCGAAGTATATAACGCAAACAAAAACAACCGAATGACATTTCATTAATTTCAGGAGGAGAGCGCTTTAGGAGTTCGCCTGTGAAAGACGTGTAAAAAACAGTTGATCGTTATTCATTCATTCAATTATCAATTGATTGAGAATTTCGTAAGATTCAAGATATACATTTTGTATTCAGCAGTTGCTAGCATCCAGATAATGTCGCGACAAATCTGGATAGATATAAAGAACGGACTTAATGAGATGAAGTTGCTAAAACTTCTTAGATGGAGCAGCGTAAAAAGCTAGCAATCTTTATAAAGATACTTGAGTCTATTTTAAATCCAGGTAAAAGCCACTACGTTCCCAATTGGTTATCTTTTATTCTTACTTGGAAGCGGTGACGCTGATTCATTTTATGAAGCCCTGTACAGGGAGCTACCTCGGAAGTTCATAATTGACAGCTATCCATGTACAACATGGATATCCTATGGAGGTACGGAAGAGAATATAGCAAATATCCATGCTTCAAGAAAATTAGAAAATGTATATGAACAATTGCATACACTGGGGAGGAGGGTATCTAAACTTCATCAATATCTGGTCACAAAATATATGGACAGCCCTTTGCCAAAAAATATGAAAAATCCCATTTTGCTAGTAGGTACGGTATAGATTTCAGCTTCATTGTGAATAATATCGTCGGACATCATCATTAGATTTACGTGTTTTCTGGTAGTAAATCACTGAGATTATTGTTCGCTATCCGAATTTTCATTAATAGCTATCACAAATCTAGGGTAAAGTGCCCAATAGTGGACCCCCAACTAATAGTGGACCCTCCAGCCATGTTTGCATTATTACAGCACAATGTAAACATTTTGCTATGAAATTCCATCGGGAGAACCCACCCTACAATCCTATGATTTGATTACATGCATTGGAAATGCTATGGAAAGTAAAACTAGATGATTTTTTACAATTCAATAAAAAATAAACACGAGAGTGTCCATTATAGGAATATTTTGGGGGGTCCATAATAGGAAAGAAGAACGTACCGAAACGGAACATAAAAATCCAATGAAGTGTCGACTAGAGGGAAGCAATTTCCTATTATGGACCACCAGGGGGTCTACTATAGGGCGAATTCAGTCAGTCTTTAAAATGTTAATTTCAATGAATAACGTCGAGAATTTGAGTGTTCCATGTATGTATCGTGAAGAGGAGACGCAGAGCTTGATATTAGATATCACGCAAAATTAATATTTTGAAAATTTCCACTCCTTATGCCAGGAAGAGCAAAATTTCGCTACTAGGGGGTCCACTATTGGGCATTTTACCCTAATTCATCAAACATCAACAAGGTATCTCCATGCTTTCAGAAGCGGAACGTCACACGAAAATTCATCATGGCCGCCATTGATTCGAGTAGATTGTGCAACAGATGGCGCTAGTGTTTCAATGTTTAACGATGACGAGGAATTCTTATCCAATTTTCACCAAGAGTTACGTCTGTTTGTCTGTGACAGAACATAATGCAAGAAAAGTCGATTTATTTAGAGTGATATACGAGCGAAAACATGGAGGAATAAATTATTACTCATTTTTTTATAAATTTGTAGAACTTTGAAAACTGACTGTAAACCAAATTAAACATGCATTGAAGTTTATGTTTATTGATCAACATCAAAAATTTTCCAAAATCTGATCAATTGAAAATTACAAAAAATAATAATTTGCTCCACAGTGCTCATCTGGTTCTTTACCATGTTCTGAGTGTCCTCTGAAAATTTGAGCTCATTTGGATTAAAACTGATTTAGCACAAGCCGTTGCAAGTTTGCATGCAAATTAGTATGGGGAAATTTATTTTTTCATTATACTGTTAATGACGCTTCCCCATCAAGCGCATGTTAAAAGAAAACCTACATAGCTAAAAGGAATACTCAACAGCTTTCACTCAGTGAAAACCGCGTCTTAATTAATCGTTCCAATAATTAGTAATCGAATTTAATCTAAACCGTGGTTTTCTGGAGCTAATTGCATAACTCATCAACAGGCAACATTGCTGCTCGTGGCGCGAAAGATAGCACACACAAATTCAGGCTACTATGTTGCACTGCACATTTCAGTGATGCTCTCAAAGAAGTTTAACGATCATGACTAAAGATTCGCAACCTGTCTTAAAATCGATTACTAATTATTGGGACGTTTAATCAACATGCGGTTTTCGTTGGGTGAAAGCTGTTGAGTATCCCTTTTAGCTATGTAGGTTTTCTTTTAACCTGCGCTTAATGGGGAAACGTCATTAACAGTATAATGAAAAAATAAATTTCCCCATACTAATTTGCATGCAAACTTGAAACGGCTTGTGCTAAATCAGTTTTAATCCAAATGAGCTCAAATTTTCAGAGGACACTCAGAACATGGTAAAGAATCAGATGAGCACTGTGGAGCAAAATCGATTTTTTGAACCACCCTATTATCCATGTATCTTGTGGATTATTTATTCAAATTGAACCAAAAATCTATTGACGAGTGATACGTTTAACTAATTACCTATTACCGACTAAATAGTTTCAACATTCGACTAAACTTCCAACTTCCTTCATTTTGAGTTCTTTTGCCTCTGCTAAGTTTAGGCCAATTGCACCATTTTAGCCATTTATCTACGTCAATAAAATTTTTAAATCAACTCAAAACGAATGAGTTAACCGCAGGTTTCGTTTATATAGATTTAAAAAGTGGAAATTGGGATTGAACATTTGAACTCATAACGATTTGAATTTGTAAGATACTTAAAAAAGCTTAAAATACTAATTAAAAAGCTTAAAATATTTTTTCTCAAATTTAAAGTTTTTTTTCATAAAAATTTCCATATAAACATAAATTGTCATAAATCACCTTCAAATTTCCTGAAATTTTGCCAGGACTTCTAAATCATCAAAAAAAGCTGATAGATATATGGGAGCTGAAGTTTTCGAATATTTTTGAAATTTGAACTACCCTAATGTTCATTCGACTAAATTTCCGTTGGACTAAATGTCAATCGAACCCTGCGTCCCTTCGACCAAATGTCCTTTCGACTAAATGTCATTCGACTAAACGTCATTTGACGAAATGTCATTCGACGAACTGTCCCAAAGCCGAACTAGACATGCCCAAAAAACAAAAATATGAAATAAACTCATTATTTCTATCAATTATGTCTAAATAATTATAAAAACCACACCAAAACGTCATTATAAATAAGTTAGGGGACAACTACAGCGATATTAATTAATTTGTCAGTAAAATAAGGCTGCCCAAAACCGAATTCCGCAGCTTTTTGGAATGTGAAGAAGAAAAATTAGGTGCTTAAATTGTGATGACAATCGTTATTGAACCTCAAATTAAATTTACTGCATAAATCAAATCAATCACTTAATAATGGTATGTACACAGATAGAAAAATTCACTGAAATTTACGCCAAAAATCATGCACATAAAATGGAACATCATTATTAGCGTGATTCCACAACGGACATAGCCTAAAGGTATAAAATATTTGACGTGAATCGTCTATATTGCATGCAAGTTGTAAGCAATATTGTTAGGAAGAGGGCCATTTCAGCGAAGAATAGCGTAAATTTCCGCATGGCAAGTTTTACGCGCTGTTTACTTTTCATTATTTTTTTCTGTGTATGTGGTATGGTATATCAATAATGGTATTTCAAAAAAGTAAAAAAAAAACTTTCGTGTTGTTTTTGTTGTAAAAAAAAGATTTGTTATTAGTTCAAAGTAGATATGTCTATTTGGTTTGATATTGAGCACAAAACATCATGTTACTATGCCGTATTTTATCAGCCTGTCTATGTCTGCATTTTTTGTACAATTGGTACAATTGATTCAAGCGTCTGAGCCACTCCTAGAATTCGATGTTCTGCATTTTTAAAGACCATGCTCTATGGTCGTACATGGCTACTGAACGAGTCAAGTGTGTACAGAGCTAGCTTTGTTCGTGTTTGTAGGCTGCGAGACTTTAGCGGGCTACGAAAATCGTAGAAATTCCCATTTGCCGCCGCAACACGTGTTTCCACCTCGCAGCTAACGTCATTATCACATATAACGAGTGTTCCAAGATTATGAATTCGTCGACAACCTCAAATCGTATCCCACCCATTTAACCTCGGGACCACCACCAACACCTGCCACGCTCACTGCCAGCCACCAGGTACTTAGTTTGACAAAGTTTATGATCAGTCCTATTTTTCCAGTCTTCCGTTTAAAAGATTCTTCCACTGCACTGCAATCTACACCAATGATGTCGATGTCATACGCAAAACCAAGGAGCATATAAGACTTGTTGATGATGGTTCCGTTTCTTTGAACACAAGTTATTCTGTTGTTATAGGTACAGCGGAGTCAATTTCATTGAGAAAAATCATTGTTCCAATCAAAATTTTATGATAAGTTGTATTTAACATCATATTTATACCATAATTTATCAACTGAAACTATCGTAGAGCGAATAATTACAAAAAATGCATACTACCTTAGTTGTTACCTCCACTAAAGGTTAATTATATTTAAAAAAAATTAAAAAAAAACGGCGTGACTCAAAAATCCCATCAACGACTTTTTTGAAAATTTGCCCAGAAGCGTATAGAATGATAGTAAATCGTATGGCGGCTGCTGATTGAATGGTATATGAAGTAAATGAAGCACCGTGGCAGCATCTGTTATCTGTCAAAAGATACGTAGAGATGCCCACAACCAAACCTCTTCCCTACATGGACAAATAAATCAACCCAAACTTTGTGTTCAATATACGCGCTGTTGAGAATATCACCGAAAAAAATTACCCAAATTTAGGTAGTTTTCCCTTTCTTTCCCATGATTGTTGTCAAAACTAGAGCAAGATGCAAACACCTCATCGGGGTTGCTCAGCCCAATAACCCAAATTTGAGTAAATTCAATATTCTCAATTTTGAGTTGATCAAGGTCCGCTTTGGATAAATTAAACTCAGCTTTGGGTAAATTGTTTTCATGGGATTAAAGGCAAACTACCTAGTGGCAGAAAAGTAATTTTACTCAAATTTGGGTTATTGGCCCAAACCACGGTTTTGAGTGCAAACAACCCACTTTTGGGTAGTTTTGGTTTTTCTTGTACAGTTAATTACCAGATGTGTATTCCACACTCAGAAAATTGTCCCCACAAGAAAAGGGCAATGCTCATAACTATATCATTCATTTTCATTCATTTCATTTATTTAGTTTACATCTAAACAGATAACACTGAATCAACAATTTGACGCCACAATACACGGTTCGAGGCCGCATCTCTCCATCCTCGAATACGCCCCACGCTCGCCAAGTCGTTCTGCACCTGGTCTGCCCATCTCGCTCGCTGCGCTCCACGTCGTCTCGTACCTGCCAGATCGGAAGCGAGCACCATCTTTGCAGGGTTGCTGTCCGGCATTATTGCAACATGCCCTGCCCCATGGATACGATACCCTTCCGGCTTTAGCTACCTTCTGGATACTGGGTTCGCCGTAGAGTTGGGCTCGGTTCATTCTTCACCGCCACACACCGTCTTCTTGCACACCGCCAAAGATGGTCCTAAGCACCTGTGTCTCGAATACTCCGAGTGCTTGCAAGTCCTCCTCGAGCATTGTCCATGTTTCATGTCCGTAGAGGACAACCGGTCTTATAAGCGTCTTGTACATGACACATTTGGTGCGGTGGCGAATCTTTTTCGACCGCAGTTTCTTCTGGAGCCCGTAGTAGGCCCGAATTCCCACGGATGATGCGCCTTCGTATTTCACGACTAACGTTGTTGTCAGCCGTTAGCAAGGATCCGAGGTGGACGAATTCCTCGACCACCTCGAAGGTATCCCCGTCTATCGTAACACTGCTTCCCAGGCGGGCCCTGTCGCACTCGGTTCCACCCACAAGCATGTACTTTGTCTTTGACGCATTCACCACCAGTCCAACTTTTGTTGCTTCACGTTTCAGGCGGGTGTACAGTTCTGCCACCTTTGCAAATGTTCGGCCGACAATGTCCATGTCATCCGCGAAGCAAATAAATTGACTGGATCTGTTGAAAATCGTACCCCGGCTGTTACACCCGGCTCTCCGCATGACACCTTCTAGCGCAATGTTGAACTTCTTCTTCTTCTTATTGGCATTACATCCCCGCACTGGGACAGAGCCGCCTCGCAGCTTAGTGTTCATTAAGCACTTCCACAGTTATTAACTGCGAGGTTTCTAAGCCATGTTTACCATTTTTGCATTCGTATATCATGAGGCTAACACCGCACCAAATGTGTCATGTACAAGACGTTAATAAGACCGGTAGTCCTCTACGGACATGAAACATGGACAATGCTCGAGGACGACTTGCAAGCACTCGGAGTATTCGAGAGACGGGTGCTTAGGACCATCTTTGGCGGTGTGCAAGAAGACGGTGTGTGGCGGCGAAGAATGAACCATGAGCTCGCCCAACTCTACGGCGAACCCAGTATCCAGAAGGTAGCTAAAGCCGGATGGGTACGATGGGCAGGACATGTTGCAAGAATGCCGGACAGCAACCCTGCAAAGATGGTGTTCGCTTCCGATCCGGCAGGTACGAGACGGCGTGGAGCGCAGCGAGCGAGATGGGCAGACCAGATGCAGAACGACTTGGCGAGCGTGGGGCGTATCCGAGGATGGAGAGATGGGGCCTCGAACCGTGCATTGTGGCGTCAAATTGTTGATTCAGTGTTATCTGTTTAGATGTTAACTAAATAAATGAAATGAGGCTAACACGATGATACTTTTATGCCCAGGGAAGTCGAGACAATTTCCAATCCGAAAATTGCCTAGACCGGCATCGGGAATCGAACCCAACCACCCTCAGCATGGTCTTGCTTTGTAGCCGCGCGTCTTACCGCACGGCTAAGGAGGGCCTCCAGGAGCGCAATGTTGAACAACAGGCACGAAAGTCCATCACCTTGTCTTAGTCCCCGGCGCGATTCGAACGAACTGGAGTGTTCGCCCGAAATCTTCACACAGTTTTGCACACCATCCACCGTTGCTTTGATCAGTCTGGTCAGCTTCCCAGGAAAGCTGTTCTCGTCCATAATGGGAAACCGAATAGCTACCGGAGGAGTGGAAGGAAGGGGTTATATGCCCCATCTACAAGAAAGGCGACAAACTGGAGTGTGAGAACTTTCGAGCGATCACCATCCTTAATGCCGCCTACAAAGTGATATCCCAGATCATCTTCCGTCGTCTGTCACCATTAGTGAATGAGTTCGTGGGAAGTTATCAAGCCGGCTTCGTTGACGGCCGCTCGACAACGGACCAGATCTTTACTGTACGGCAAATCCTTCAAAAATGCCGTGAATACCAGGTCCCAACGCACCATCTGTTCGTTGATTTCAAGGCGGCATACGACAGTATAGGTAGAGCTATGGAAAACTATACCATATTATTCCGTTTTCAGTGCAAATAATCTATTTATTCCACAACAGGACAACAAGAATTGTCTTGTGTTTTGTAATTTTAAAACGACGCATCAGATTTACATATTTTTTTATGCGTAACATGCTTTACACATAAATTAACAATTGCGTTCTATTACAAATTTACAACACTGCAAATTGGTTGAATAAAAACGTTTTTTTGTTTCGCCCAAAATTGATTTATTCTTTGATTAGTTCTCGAGTTATGAAGAAATTAATGTTTCATTTTAAGGGAGCCTCCCTTCCCAAAGCAGGGAGGAGTTTCGAACCTTCCGAGTAAAAGCCTTCCCCGGTCCCAAAAACTTCTGCATACAAATTTTTACGCCGATTGGTTCAGTAGTTTCCGAGTCTATAAGGTTCAGACAGACAGAAATTCATTTTTATGTATTTAGATTTGTATCCTGAAAAGAGAAATATTCATACGAAAAGTGAACAAATAGGTATTTGCTTATCCTTTTCACCTAAAACGTTTGGTACACAACTAAGCTAATGGAAAACAAGACAACAGCCGACTAAACAGTAAATCGGCTGTTGCCTTGTTTTCATACCTGATAACATTATAATCCCTTTTATGTTGCAAAAACAAAAGTCCGACAAGCATCCATGATTTGAAAATACTACGAATACATACGTATCTCCGTATTAAACTGTAAAAGCAATTATGCGCACTCCATAAATTATAAAACTTGAGTAGAAGAAATAAAAACTTGACATTTTTTCTCTACGAAAATGTAATTAAGAAATCAGTTGAATCTGATTCTTAATTTTACGCAAACGAAGTAAAACGTGATAGCAACGTCTGCCATCCGCGCAAGCCATGGCTTGTTGTGATCTCAGACGCCTTCATGTGTTTTAATTTTTCTTCCCAAACTGAAAGCTTCTTCAATCTCCAATCTATTCCAAGCAGGGATGCCAGACATACAGACATGTCTGTATTTATACAGACATTTGGTCTTGCATACAGACATCATACATATTACATACATTATATAGACTTTTGAATTAAGTTACATACTTTTTACCAACGTTCAGTTTTCAAAAACTTTGGACTTCCAAACAGAACCGTGATGGGCTTTCAAATTAAACCATTTTGGGCCTGCGGTGAGCCAGCCCAGGGCCTAAAACCTCAATAATAAAGAAAACAAAAATAATTTTGAGTTTTCAAACAAAATCGTTATTGGGATTTTTATAAAGGTTTACGAACGGTATCATTTTTTTATTCCGAGTGGAGCCTTTTAGGCTTCTGAACGGGATTCCATTTGGGTTTCAAACAGAATCCTGTTAGAATTCCAAACGGAATTCCATCTTTGATTCCTTTCGGAAACCTCAAAAGATTCCTTTCAAAAGCCCATAATTAATCCATTCGGCAGCCCAAAAAAATTCTGTTCGTACAGAATTATGTGAACTTCCGAACGTAATCTAATTTCCTATTACCGACTAAACTGTTTCAACATTCGACCAAATATCCTTTCGACTAAATGTCCATGTGACTAAATGTTCATTCGACTAAATGTCGCTTAGATTAAATGGGTTTACTTAGCTTCAGAACGATTTTTTTGCCTTTCGAAAGGAATCATTCTGGGCTTCTCAAAGAAATCCTTTTGGACTTAACAAAATCATTCTAGAATTCCAAACGAAATACTTTTGGTCTTCCGAACGGAATCCTTTTGGACTTTCGAAAGAAATACTTTTGGATTTTCGATTGGAGCGGTATGGGCTTCTGAACGGGATCTTTTTCTGCTTCTGGACAAGGGATTCCGATTAGAATACCTATAGGACTTCCTACCGAATCTCTAAACAATATTTGGTTCGGAAGCACAAAAGGAATCGATACAAAAACCGAGTAGAGTTCCCTCCGAAAGCCAAATGGAGCTGCGTTCAGAAAATCAAAAAAAATCTCGGTTGGTAAACACAAAACAAGTCCTTCTCTGGGTTTCCGTACAAAATTATTCTGGATTCTGGAAGGCATTCTATTATATTTCTGAACTAAATTCTTTTAGGCTTTTAAAACAGAATTCTTTAGGGTTTCCGAACGGAACCTTGTTGGGCTTCTGAACGAACTTATTTTGTACTCTACTTCCAAACAGACTGCTTTTAGACTTTCGAAAGAAATACTTTTGGAATTCCGAGTGGAGCCATCTGGGCTTCTGAATGGTTTTTTTACGTTTTTTGTACAAGGGATATTCTTTTGAAATTCAAGAACATGAAAAGATTCTGTTCTGCTTACAAAAAATGTTGGTCGAAAGCGCAAAAAGAGTTCCGTTGAGAGGTCCAAAAAAGTTAGAAAGACCAAAGGTTCTCCGTTTGTGAATCCAAAAGATGTCATTTCAGATTTATTCCTTCTTTGCCTCTCCACCGAACCGAACTCTTTTGGGCTTCACAACTGACTTTCAGTTAGAAAATTGCGTAAATATTATCAATGTATGCTAATGTAACAACATAATATTTACAGCTGCTTAGTGAAACATCTTCACTTGTCATAAGACGAGATAGTATTATCCCATTTAATTCCACCACTTGATTGCAGCTTTACAGAATGCGTATTTCGACCTCAATAGCAATTTTACTTGTCTTCAGTGTCTCGTACTTGACTCGACTAAGTCTTACACCGACATTTTGATTATCGAAACCTCGATATTCTACGTCGTCAAAAGCGCATGGTTTTACTAATATTTGTTTAATTCCTGTACCTTCTAAATTCCATACAGACAAATACAGACATTTTGCTGATATTGATACAGACTTATAAAAATAGTATCTGGCATTCAGGTGGGTGGCACGACATTTTAGAGTAAACTTGATGGTAGTATTTGTTTTGTTCACAAACATCAGATATGATTTTCATTACGATCCAGAAATGCTAGTAAGGGCCATTCGCAAAATTGGCTACTAAACAAGTCCATTGTGTGAGTTATAGATGACACCAACCTGCCCGAAGTAGGTTGAATGGTTATTGGACAACCATAAATCAACTGGAAGTAGGTTGGATCGGCTAGATGGACGAGAAAACCAACACGAAAGCGACTGCAATCTACACTGTGCGCATATGCGCATATGTAAAATCTGTTTCAAAATCCATAATACTTTGCCAGAGCCGCTTGTCTGTACACTGAAGACTTTTTGGAACATTTGTCCTGTAAACAATGATCTGTCACTTTATCAATATCCTGCACATGCAGAGTTTTGTAGGCAAATGGTTATCCCACTTAGAAAAATTACGATAGAAACATAAAAATTTACTTGATACTGCTTTCGACAGTGGCCGTAAGTCGAAGCTCACTGACCACTACGAAATTATGCAAAATCCTAAAGCCCTCAGTACACTGTTTGTCATGATGACAAATATTTATCAAGTCAACCTGAAATCCATATCGATTTCTAACCAGTCTGATAGGTGTCCTGATAAACTTGACAAATATTTGTCAACATGACAAACAGTGGACTGCGGGCTTTATAGGGGATAGGGCCCCTAAAGTGCGCAAACCATCAGGAACGATATCGGATATCATAGTTGTTGAAGGATACCGTGATCGCAATTCGTGAAAAAGTATCAGTTCTTCCAAGAATATGAAGAAGCGACTGAAATATGCTCAAAAACGTGTGACTGAGCCGCAGAATTCATATTCATGGACGAGAGAAAATTTAACTATTTCCCGAACGACGGACTGGTTAGAGAATGAAACCAAATCAGCTACAGGATCGGAACCCACAAAATTTCCACCGACTGCAAAGCAAAGTGGTGGTCATGTTATGGTTTGGGGTGTTTTAGTCCATCTGCCACATTCATAAAGTGATTCGATTCGTTAGAAGGGAAGCTGAAACATATCGCTTGAAATCAAATGCCATTTTACGAATTTAACCGAAAAATTCAATATATTTAAATTTTTATATATTTGTTAAACCGTTACGACATGGATAATTTCATTACGACACGCAAGATTCAAGGCTTCTCATATTTGGAAAATGATTAGCTCTACCGCAAAAGTTGGAGCGCTGTTTTCGCTGTGCTGTGACACCGTTTCGAAAAATTGACTTCATTATTAGAATAATTATTGTGGCTAAGTTTGACATTTTGATTGTACAGCCGCAAACCGCGAATCAGCCTCAACTGAAATGAAAAATATGCAACGGCACGACCACCGCACGATCAGCGGGACGAGCAGGACTATTTTCTAGTTCTTTCTTCTTCGTTGGCATTACATACCTCACTTAAACGTTGCCGCCCCGTAGCTTGACGTTCATTGAGCACTTTCACAGCTATCGAAGGCAAGTTTTCTGGTTCCAGCTACCATTTTTGCATTCAAAGCGGCGCATCTCACCGCTAGGCTACGGAAGGCCCCAACGAGAGCATAGTTGCTGGCAGTGTTTGCTGTTTGCATATCGGTCCTCCACCCGTTTATTGAGACGAAGCAATTTTCGCCTGTCATAACCACCAATCCAATCAACTTTCCAAACTTTTCTCGTTCCCAGAAGACATCGGTCAGATGCCGTGGATTTGAACGGCAAAGGAATGTCAAGCACGTTACAAGGGTACAGAAATAAAAAGATATTAAACATCGCAAAATAATTATTTTCCTAGCCTATTGACATAATGTGAATGAGGGACATTCGGGAGAAGTCCATGGATTTTGTTGCGAATCCTTGGAACTGGAGGGTACTGTTGATGTTTCTTCTGATCTATTGAACATCCGTGGAATGCAAAACAATATTTTTCCCTGCCCGAAAAAGCAATAATATGCATGAATGATTGCAGAAAAATGAAAATTAATTCGAATAATGAGACACACAGTTGCTCACAAAAATGAGCTTATATCTTGAATTAGATTGTATTCATCATTGAAAATACAATAGGAAATTTACTCGATTTCTAGATATTTAAAAAAAAAAATTCAATTCTTTCTCTTTTATTATAGCGTTTATTGATTATCTTCTTTTTCTCTATATACAAAAATAATTTTGCATTTCCTTTGAGGCAATATAATTCACGAACGGGACAGAAAAGACAGATATTTCCCAAGGGATAGTTCGAAATCAATTTTTTTTTGATTGATTGAGGGATCGAAAATAAACCAATCTAGAGTGCGGCGCTGTAAAAATAAAGACATTTGAAAAGCAAAATGTTCCGAACCTGACGCAGGGTACGTTCTACTAGTTACAGTCAAACCTCCATGAGTCGATGTTCTGTGACTATTTCTTGGTTACTGTGGTGGTCCCTTCAAACCGCCTTCCAAGGATTTTCTATTCCTTTACTTACTTACTTATGGACCCTGTATACCTCCTCCGGTGATGCAAAGTGCCGACTTGAAAGATCTACATCCTGAGCGATGTCCAGCTATCGCTTCAACCTGTTGCCAGGTTAGATTTCGATCGACATCTTTTATTTCTTTATTGAGGCTTCGCCGGCATGAGCCTCTGGGTCTGTCTCTGCTATATTTTCTATTCCACTCCTCGATATTTCCATGAGTCGATTCATGGAGGTTTGATTGTATATCTGAGTGTGTCATAAAACTCAGATTAATCCACTTAGTGGTGATGATGTCTCTTTCGTTCATTGTAGACTAGGATAGGATATCATTAAAAATTGTACCGGTCGATTACTTCGATCGGCGGTATCACATTTTCAAAAGGGCATCTTGTTGTTACCTTGGCTGTGTTGCTGGGTAATTAAATTGAAATTTATGACAAAATTCAAAAGTTTGTTTTTTGATTTTTCTTAGGTAAAATGAATTTATGCTAGACTGCAAATGATGTACCGTAATCCGGGGGAACATTGATCATTTTTTATTTGTTTTGTAAATATTTCTCCCATAGAGAAATCATAACATTTTTCATATTTTCAAAACGAGTACTGCTACATGTAGAACGTATAAGATTGTTATTCTTGATTATTTGATAAGCTTGTTTTAAAAATGTTTTTGACAAGTTTTTTTTTATTTTTTCACTAGCATACCCGACGAACTTCGTTTCGCCTAAAATTGATTCATTTTCTGATTAGTTCTCGAATTTATGCAGAAATTTATGTTTCACTCGTATAGGAACCCCCCTTTCCAAAGAGGGGAGGGGTCTGGAACCATCTTAAGAACCTTCCCCCGGCCCCAAAAACCTCAGCATACAAATTTTCACGCCGATCGGCTCAGTAGTTTCGGAGTCTATAAGGTTCAGACAGACAGAAATTCATTTTTATGTATATAGATTTGGGCTAACTTTGATCAATCATTTATCTATAGAGAAAGCAACGCCTATGCAAACGCCTTAAGGTAGGCAAATAAAGTTGAAATCTCTTACGCTGAAGCGATGTGCATCGAAAAAGACATCATCACTGCTAGCGGAATTATCCGGTTTTTCAACAATATACACTCAGGAAAATCGACACATACTTTATGGCAATCATCCATGTATTTTGAAGTATGAATGCGTCATGCGTCGGCACATACTTAATTGCATACAAATTCACACATGGATACTATAACCCACATGGATAGTATGTGTGAACACTCATGCAATGCATGTGGGCGCATGAAATATATGTGTCGAAAATATGGAATCTATTTCGCTACCCCCATTGCAAAAATCCATATGTGAACTCATGAATTTATTGCGCAGTTTTTTGTGAGTGTATATCAAAATTTTGAAACAAAAACTGTGGATTAACCAAGAAAATAAGATTTCTTATCACATAACTGTAGGTACGAGCTTCATATTTGTGTTATTATACTTGTTTTGAGTGCTTTTTTGGCAGCTTGCTGTGAGTTCAAAAATTAATGTTGATTTTATTGTTCAAATTTCGGCGAAAAAATGCAAATTCACCGAAGGTTATATCATTCAGCAGTAAATTTAGTCAAGATTAAGATACCTAACTCACAATAAGTAATTGTGATAACAGGAAATAATATTTAACTGATCAATGTTACCCCGGTGTTCAAAGTTTCCCCGGATTACGGTATGCATGATTTTCAAGGGCTATGCTAATTTAAAACACTCGATTTGAAGCCTTTCTACTCTCAGCTTTCTACCAACTTTCACTGTAAAACTTATCTAATTCCATATAAACACTTTTTTCTGATAGTACGTAGCATCTTTTATTGCAAAGAATGAAAGAAATGAACGAGAAAACATGATTTTTTTTACATATATTATTCGACGGATTTTGTAAAAAAAATATTCGGAAGCACTGGCCACCAACTCGTCGAAGCAACCAAAGCAACCGACTGAAAAAACAACAAGGCAGTCGCAATTCAATTGTCATATCCTACCCTAGATTTTGAATAGGAAACAAAGGGACAGTATTTCCCATCGAATTCAACTTGCTGCGATCAAATTGGTTGAGGATAGTGCCAAAAAGATGAGTTACAAATGCAGAAAACAAAACCAGTGACAAGCTTAGACAACCAGACATAGGGTGACCATATGGAATTTTTCCGAATTAGGATAATTCACCCGAATTGAGCGAAAAGGAGGACATTTGGTTGAACATGGAAGACATTTAAAACATCGATTGATTTTTGTTTTTTAATATGATTAAGGATGTTATATTTGTTAGATTTTTGCACATTAAACTCTATTAAAAGAAGTTTTTGTAAGTCGAGCCAAATACAACGTGTTCTTCTATTTTATTAACTTCAGATGGAACGTTTCAGACTCTCATTATAATGTCGACTAGCACTTTCACTTTCTAATTGTAAACTACCAGCAACATCTTTTTAGTGAAATGATTTTAACTTTGATATGTTTTACAATCAGTAGTGAACAAATGTTGAATATTATTATGCTGGCGTTTTCAGCGATATTCCACAGAATTCTAACAAGAATCATTGTTTACAATTGTGAATACTTTATTGCAAAAATAAATAACTGACCGAACATTAGGTTCTATAAGGACCGAATACAAGACCTTTCCCGTCAAAAATTTTCATTTGCTCAGTCGATTCTTTATTTTAATTGAATGTCAACTTTCCCAAAGAACCCACATTTTTGACGCCTCCAAATATTTTTAAAATTTAAAACAAAAAATCAAAAAAGTGCTGTTTTTCAAGATTGGTCAAACATTTGCTCGATTTTAAACGAACATCGGGCGAATTTTTCAGGCCAGTTCTCACGTGCAGTATTTTTCGGGTTTTGTTTTCGATTTTAAAAATAGTTAGATGCTTCAAAAATATGGGTTCTTCAAGAAAGTTGACCCTGAATAAGTCAAAGAATCGACTGAGACATTAAAACTATACACATTTTTTGACGGGAAAGGTCAATTGTACAGCGATTTTTTTTCTTGAATGCCAATGAAGCCATTAGAATGATACCGTTAACTGTATGACCACAAAGTTCTCAATTGAAGGAATTCTAAACTGTTTAGATTTAGACTAAAGAAACTGAAAACTTCCCGGATTAGTTTTAGGTATTTCTATTCCATTCTAGGTTTAATGAGCGGCTGCTCCTTGCCTCACATATCGTGCGATGCGTTTAAAAGGAAATTGGATGGGTGTTTGGATTTCGAAAAATTTTTGCATTCTTTTTTCTTAATCCATTTCTCACAATTCCGATGCTTCTGATGTTGTTGACACTTGTATTACTGTAACTCACGCATTTCGCTTGCTATATTTACATTAACTTCATTCCAAAAGTCAAAGGGAAATATTTCAGAATTAAAACCAGAAACGCAAACATATCCAATGTTTTGTTACAGAAAGGACTTCAGTTGTATTATTGTGTGTTAAACTAGAATTTTCTCAGCAATAGTTATTTATGCAACAGTCTTTCCAAAATTTGATTGATTTTTAATGAAAAAGGAGGACATGCCCTCCTTGTGGATACCATATGGTCATCCTAACCAGACACAGCATTTGATGAAAAAATCACAGATAACAAACGTTGAATAACTCATGAACCGTTTATATTGAAAAAAAAAAAAAAAACACTTGCCACGGGCGCTACTGCGTCCACAAATAAACTAGTACAGTAGTATTATTTTATATTTGGCCTCTTCGGTACATTACAGTCGTCTCCATTCAGTTTTGTCCACGGCTGTACGTCGCCAACCACACAGTCGGAGAGTCCGCAAATCCTTTTTTACCTGACCTGATCGATCCACCTTGCTTGCTGCCCACCTTGTCTTCTTGTACCCGGCAGATCGTCGCAATCGAGAACCATTTATTCTGGCTACGTGCCCGAAGTCTTCCGATTTTCGCGGTGTAAACGATGGCTTGATCTCTCAACACACGCTAACTCTCATCTACTCAGTGACTGAGTAAAATTGTATTGCTCTCTCTTTCTATCCCACGGAAATTTTACTCAATTTCCGTCAAAAGCGGAACTACTCAAAACTATGAGTAGTCCTGCTTTTAAAGGAAATTGAGTAAAATTTCCGTGGGAAAAAAGAGATGGCAATACTATTTTACTCAGCTACTGAGTAGATGAAACTTAGAGTGCAGCTATTGCAACTCGTGATTCATTCGCCTCCTCCAAGTACCGTGCTTCATAACCAACTTGTTAGTAATACGGCAATCAGTTAGGCAAATTAAATTTTCTACTATTTTTTAAATTAGATTTTTAGGAGAGATCGACTATGATGGTGATATTTGAGGTTATGGCTTTCAGTCTTCTTATGCTCAAAAACGGGTTTTACGTTTTTGTCCGACGTTTCGGTTACGGCGAATAAAAGTGGCGCCAAAAAGTACTACACGATAGTTCCTGGTGTCCGGATAAATTCAAATTCCGCAACCCCTACCGAAAAATAGAGGGGGCCACTATACATAAAGTTGTGACAAAACGTTCTATGCTAAGACAATGTAACAATAAAACGGGACTTAGTTAACTCCTTCATAAATGTACAATATATGTAACCGAAAAGTCGGATAAAAACGTAAAACCCGTTTTTAAGCACAAGAAGACTGAAAGTCATAACCTCAAATATTTAAAATTAATGTGTAGCTACAACTTTTGTCGGGAATCAATCCAAAAAAAATCGGATGTACATTCTGTAGGCCTTCTATCAACGAAAAATGTTAATTCTTGGATATCTCGAACGATGAAATCTGTTGAAACACATAGAGGGTCTGTTCCGATTTCAAATCGATGTTCTTCAAATTTGTCGAGGATGGGCATGGCTTTCATTTAGTTGTTGTTGCAAGAAATTTCGCTCATGCTACTCATAGTTATTGCCTTTCACGGACAACAAAGTTGTACCGAAAGGCTAAAATTTCACTCCAACATCGAACTTATAAATAGAAGTCTCGGAGACCCATGATATTATATTCTCATCGACTCAGCTGTCAAGCCTAACAAATATCCGTCAGTCCGTGTGTATGTGTGTGTACAAAAAAAAAGGAAAAACATTTTCCACTTTGTCATATAGTAATTCTTTACCCGTTTCGACGGCGGGCAAACCCTACACACTCAGCTTTTAATTCTGCAGCTCGACAAAAACCCGCACAGCCACGTTCCCAGCAAAATAAAAACTGATATCCCTGCAAAAATGACGTTTGCCAGCTGATTTCCAGCAGTTTTGACAGACATCTCGGCAAAAAACATGGCTGTGCGAATTTCGGTAAAAGTTGAACAAATTGCTGAGATCCCAGTAAATAAAATTAAGTTTGTAGATGATCACTATTGAATATAATCACAATTGGTCATTGCGTTCAAATGTTATTAAGAAATTGGTGTGTTGATCCATATGAGCTTGGTTGGTTGATTCGCTATACAGCAAGAGCAGTAATATAAGCAATTATTTACCAAATCCAAAGTTTATCGCATTCGAATCCATCGTTTCTGAATTGGTAATATGTTGCCTTTATCGATTAGGCTGTTCGAGGGCTAACTGTAGTGTCCTATGTATAACACTATTTTATTATTCATTGTATGATGGGATTGTTTGAATGAATTGAAAAGTAAAACCAATACATTGCAGAGGATTTATTTGAAACCATCGAATTTCTACGCTTCATGCAACAAAAAAAGTTTTGTCTGGCAAAATATTTATAAACCCTACATAAACTGGTTTCCAGCGCCATCAATCTACCATCCGCACATCGAACCTCCCATGTTGAACTGTTTGCTTTTCAGTGTTCCGCTCGATTCGATTATCCCCCCATATGCTCACCCTTAATGAAGTTATTCTCATGATGTTTTTGCATATGTGTTACTTCCCACCGGGAGAACGTGTTGATGTGTGTGAGTGTTTTCAACGTCAACCCTAATAGAGTTTCTGCCTCCACTTTGGCCCTGACAGTCTTGGATGTTCACACAAAGGTGGAAACGCCCCATGCATTAATGACGAACCGGATAATTAACTTTGCCTGTTATGTGATTGTTCATTCCCTCAATTGATTTTTCAAAAAAATGATTGGAGGCCATTGGCAACGTTACTGAGCGAAAAAAAAAATCACTTCAAAAAACATGCCTTCACATGTCCGCCATCATTGCAAGCATCACCTCCCACCACAGAACGGAAGCTGCTTAAAATTACTCCAGAAAGCGTCCAGTAGATATTCTGGTCTCGTCGTCGGTTCGCTCATCTGTATTCCATACAACCACCCATTCCAGCGTCGCGTTCGTCGGTCGTACGCCACCCACGACGACGATGACGGCGGACGTGACGAGAAGTGATGAACTCTTGTGCGGGATGTGGACACAAGCCAGCAGACGATTTATGATTTATTTATTTATAATACAATTTTGCCCCGTCGTTACAAAGTCAGAAAACTGATGCGGGCGATGTCAGCAGAAGAAGTGCTGAAATCCCGGCTAAATCTACTAAGAGGATGATGAGGCTGTTCTCACACAGTCATCGATTTTGATGAGAAAATTATCGGCATGCGCCGATATTCTTGGGCGGATTGAATTGGAAATGATCCTTAATCGAAGAGCATATTTACATCGAGGAGGAACGTGCTGCGAAATAGGCATCAGGCTTCCAGATTTTGGTGGAATGTCTATTGATGAATTCTGGCGCACAATGTCGAGCCGATGATATTTTTCTTCATTGTCGTCTAGCAGATAATTGTTTCCATCACAAGGCAAGTCTGAGCAAAAATGAGATATTCAACGCAAATGAAAGTTATTGGAAAAATATACAAAAAAGAAAAAATAGGGTCAGCTAGAGCTAGAACTAATCAAAATGAAACCGACCAAAGATTCATTGAAGCAACAAATGATGGTAGCTAAATAATTGCAACATGTCATAAAAAAAAGTTGCTCTTTTTTGGAAAGGATAATTAGAACAACGGCCAATATATATATATAGGTTGCAGTACCTTTCTTCGGTTGTTTTTGGAAACAGAATTAGCCTCCGACGGACACTGGCCGATGACAGGGTAGGGTTGGACAGGCATGTCAACCATGGGATACGCGGTACACTGAGTGCACTGTAAGCAAATGTCCAAGTAAAAACAATTCGTGTTTTCTAGCACAAATTTAATGCACTTGGTCTGGGCAGATACTTGGTTGGCGCTCTCTGGCACAGTATGTAGCACAACAACAAAAACTCATGGTACTTTTTTTATGCGGTGAATATTTTGAATCGATGAGGTTGGTTGCGACAGGACAGCGCAGTTTTGCTAGGCGGTAGCATAATCAATTCAAGATTTTTTGCTAGATTACAGTAGATTTATATAGGAAACTGCCAAAACATACGCAAACGTATCTATTGTGCGGGGTCCTTTACCCTATTTTCGTCCCGGGATAAAGAATAAAGCATATTCATGGATATCTTGGAATACCTTCCTGCACTTTAATCCTTACCCACTCTGAATTGCGTCGTATTCGTATACATATTTTTCCTTACATTCTAAAATTTGAATAAATCATACAATTTCCTAAAATTGTTAAAAGGATTAAGATTTTTTTCCGTCAAAACCACTTATAATGTGAACAAATGCAAATGAGCGTGCTTCTCATTTATATGGTTTTTGTACCATGCATACCGTACGTCAACACTTACACTTCCAAAGTCCAGTAAAACAGCATCCATCTGTCCGAACCGGACACCGCGCGGTGGCCTGCCCGCTCTTTTTCGAACAAAATCCATAAACACTTGCCGCCTTCCCTTTGGCCAGCTGATGGGTTTAGCTGATTTATTGGCCGATTTGAGCTTTTATCGTACTGCCGCAGATGGGTGAGCCGTTTTCGGTTTGTCGCTGTCGGCGGATTACGACAGCTATGTTATTTTTATGGCACTGCTTTTGGCTTGGTATGTACTGCAAAGGGAGTTGGCGTGCTGCAGTGCGGAAGTTAGATTTATTAATGGCACAGTTGCCCATTTTTAATTTGCCGGCAATCGCGGGTAATCCGATTTTGATTGATTCCCGAGAGGGGAGTCAGGTACCATGCGACTCCATTGGTTGTGCGGAAAAGACTGATGTAAGGAATAACAAGTGAAATTACGATTATAATTTAAAAATTTTGGGCTGCGCCGTTTAATAGAACATATAGCAGATACATAGTTCTTCTTTACTCGCAAAAAGAGACTAACGAAAAAGGTCTTCCAATCAAAATCTCTGATATTTTTTTAAGGACAATCCTCACAGAATCCAAATTTAAAAGTACTCGCGTATGGTCTCAATACGGAAGCAATTTAAAACGGTCAGTTTTATTATTTCACGCATGCTGCGACGCAGCAAAGTTGAAATATTAAAAATAACAGTTATGCGTTGCTTCCGTATTCAGTGCCCTTGATAACGCGAGTACTTTTTTTTCAAGTTCGTTTATTTGGTAGGCTCAGGCGTGTATAACACTTTACGGAGCCATGTTTCTTTGTGATATATACAATCAATGTCATTTTTTTCAGTTAGTAAGAGAGGGATAGGAGCCAGCGTACTCGTGGTGACTCGAGGTTAGTTTACAATATTTAAGGATGGACGGGGCTTAGGATTCGGAATCAAGAAATTTCGGCTGCTCATCCGGGCATTTGGCGTGAGGGACGATATGGGGTGTCGTCGTGCTCGAGGATTAGTTTGACTGGGAACGTCTTCCGGATGGCCTGAGTAACGGAGATCTACGGAACATAGAGACAGAGACAGTACCAAAAAACACGAGTACTTTTTAATTTGGATTCCGTGAGGACTGTCCTTAAGGTGCAGGAAATTCACCGACTTCCAGTGGATAAACGCATGCACCTTCATGTCTCTAGCATCCCTCATGCAAATGGATAAGCGTATCGTCGTGATATGTGTCGGAGTTGCAAATAATATTCACGGCAACAATTTTAAGTAAGTTAAAATATCCAAATATTCATGCATTCATGTGGTAGCAAGAGATCGATGAATTCTATGCATCTCCATGAGCGCACTGAGAAGAAAACAATAGTATGTTAGTTAGGAAGGAAATCTATTGGTAGGCTTGGTAAGCGACTAATTATTTCTTCAGAACGACGCCGCGCCACGCCGCCGCCGACGATTTTGGGTCGGCGCGCCACCGTTCATAATTTTGCCACGCCGATGACTAATTGCAATAAAAAATCAATGGCCTTACAGTTGAAGACGAAATACGTATGTGTAAAGCAATACAACATGGTGGAATTTATTGGAATAGTACTAAACTCGTCTTATGATAGTTCATAAATGATGAAAAAGTGGAAATCGTCAGAATTCAATTTCAAATCTACCTTACCAGATGGTGTCTCTAAGTCAGTGTGGCGAAATACATTGTCTGGATTAATAAATATGTTGGTTGTTAGTTTATGAGTTTGCATGAGGCTTTATCTAGTGGATTTCGTCTAGCAAGTAGAATAACACATAAAATGTTTAACTGATCTTTGGCATTCGTCTAAGCCAGGCCTTGGCTTTTTCATTCAGTCGGGCACCTAAACCTGTAGGTGACTCGCAAATTATATTTGATGTGGCACGTAAGCTTGTGTGAAGGCTTGGATACATGCCCAAAGCACCCCCATTCTTATAGGATCTGGCATTTGTGCAGGCAATTTATTGCAGTTCAAGGATATCAAGGTAAGTTAGTACATTAATTATCTTGATAATATTTTTTTTATGTATTAAAATCATCCAGGCCACTTATTTAATCAGTTTTCTTTCTTTTTTGATTTGTGTTATGAGCACAGTTGAATATTATTGACAAAACCGTTTAGTATATTTCCTTGCACATTCCTCCAAAGTTTTCTAAAAAAAACCCTAAGAAAATTACTTCAGGAATTCTTTTTTCTCCGAAAATTCCTTCACAATTTCCATTACGAATTACTTCAGAACATCCTTTACGAATTTATTTAGGAAATTGCTTATGGAATGTATACAAAACAATGTTTCAGGAATTCCTAAGCTAGAAATTCGTTCAAAGACTCCTTAATAAACTCCTCTGGAAATTCTATAAAGATTGTTTTCGGAAATTGTTTATCAACACTTTTTTTAAGCAATGCCTTCGGAAATTTCTTTGAGAATTGCTTCGGAAATTCCTCCTTATGATTTTTTTTCGGCAATTATTCCATGGATTCCTTAAATTAATTCTTACAGATATTACATGAAAGATTTCTTAGAAATTTTCTCAAGGAACTTCTTCCAGCAATTCCTTTAAAACATTCTTCGAGAATCCTTCTAGAACTTCCAGCAGGAACTCCTCCGAAAATGATTTCACGAGTGCATTCCGAAATTCTTTCAGTAATATCTTAGTAATTTTTTAGTGTTTGTTGTTTATTTTTTTGTTTTACTCTTTCGAAAAATCAATTAGTAAATCCAGCGAAAACTATTTCATTCTCTAATTATACTCACTCCAGTTGAAACCCGAAATTAGGGGCTAGCGAAGTTGGATTTTTCTCACAATCCGTACGTTAAACCTAACTTCGGAAGTGGTGCGCTGAATAGCGCATCGCGATATGAAAACAGCGCACCACTTCGAAGTTAGGTTTAACGTACGGATTGTGAGAAAAATCAAACATCGCTATCCCCCAATTCCGGTTTTCAACTGGATTGAGAATATTTTTCAAAGAATTTCCGGAAAGAAATTCCGAAAGAATTTCTGAAGAAATCTAGGAGGGAATCTTGGAGGCTTTTCGAAGAAACTTTTAAAGAAATCTATGGAGAGAAATCAGAAGGAATTCTTGGCGGATTTTTTTAGATTATTCAAGGAAAAAACCAGATTAATCCTCCTAGCGTTGGTGGTGCCTTTCTCGCATTTAGTTAAGACGCCAACCTTATATGGGGTTTATATGGTCCGATGTACCATTTTCTTCATAACTTTCAAGCGCAATGACCGATCGTTATAAAATTCAAAAGTGATCAACAAGGCTTTGCCCCCTGTCGAATGAAACTTGTTGCGCGAAAATCAAGGATTACTTTACCAAAAGTTGTCTAATGTTTATTATAGCTTTTGTGCACACACATACACACACACATACATACAGACAGACAGATATTTGTTCAGCTCGTCGAGCTGAGTCGAATGGTATATAACACTATGGGTCTCCGAAGTTTCTATAAAAAGTTCGTTTTCGGAGTGAAATTATAGCCTTTCGGTACAGATTCGTTGTACGAGAAAGGCAAAAAATCGTGAGGAGTTCTCAAATTAATTTTTGAAGGCGTTTTTGAAGAAATTCCTTGAGGGTGTAGGAGTTTCCAAATGAATTTTTGAAGGCATTTTTAAAAGAGAGCCTGAATCTATTTTTTAAAATTTCCGTTGGAACTGCTAAAAAAGTTTTTCAAGGTATTTCTTACAGACTTCCGCAAAGAATTCCTAAAGGAATTTCCAGAGGAATCCATAAAGGAATGTCTGAGGGTATTTTTGAAGTAATTTATAAATAAATTCCTAACAGAATTTCAGAAGAAATGCCTACTGGTATGTTTGAAATAATTCCTAAATAAATCCAGGAATTCTTTCGGAATTTTTCTTAGAAATCGATTTGCAGTTTCCCTCGGAATTCGTCTCAGGGAGTCCTACAAAAACCCATCCGGAAATGAATTCCAGAAAATCTTTCGGATTCTTTCGGATATTCCTTGGAATTTCCCTCAGGAATTAGTTCGGAAATTCATCCACGCACGGGGCCCTCCATCCACGGGGCCCTCCTTAGCCGTGCGGTAAGACGCGCGGCTACAAAGCAAGACCATGCTGAGGGTGGCTGGGTTCGATTCCCGGTGCCGGTCTAGGCAATTTTCGGATTGGAAATTGTCTCGACTTCCCTGGGCATAAAAGTATCATCGTGTTAGCCTCGTGATATACGAATGCAAAAATGGTAACTTGGCTTAGAAACCTCGCAGTTAATAACTGTGGAAGTGCTGAATGAACACTAAGCTGCGAGGCGGCTCTGTCCCAGTGTGGGGATGTAATGCCAATAAGAAGAAGAAGATTCATCCACGCATACTTTCAGAAATTTGTTGAGGAAAACCTTGGGAAAATCGTTGAGATATTTATCCGAAAATTTCGAAATTTTTCTAAGCACTCCTTTGGTAGCTTGAGATCTTGGGACTGAGTGAAATCCGTTGGCAAAACTTTGGAGAACACAGAACGCCGTCGGGACAAGTGCTGCTATACTCTGGTTTACGAGGTGAACACGCTCCCCGGCATCGCGGAGTTGGCTTCCTACTAAGCGCTTAGGCACACTCTGCGCTTATGAAGTGGGAACCTATAAGTGAAAGGATAATCGTTGCCAGATTTAGAACACGGGTCCGAAACCTTACTGTAATCCAATTTTATGCGCCAACCGATGCTGCCGACCTGCAAGACAATGAGAACTTCTACAGTCAACTCAATGCCGTCGTAGATAGAATTCCGAAGGGTGATATCAAGATCTGTTTGGGCGACTTCAATGCGAAGATCGGATCCGACAACTTGAACCATGAGCGCATTATGGGACGCCATGGTCTCGGAGAAATGAGCGAAAACGGAGAGCTGTTCGCAGAATTTTGTGGTAATAACGACATGGTGATCGGGGGATCGCTCTTCCCTCATCGACCGGTTCACAAGGTCACGTGGGTCTCCCGTGACGGCTTTACAGAAAATCAAATCGACCACATCTGCATCAGCCAAAAATGGAAACGGAGCCTTCTTGATGTACGGAATATACGTAGTGCCGATCATCACCTCCTCATCGGCAGAAGGAAAGAGTTGGACGACGATTCAACACACGCCGACTGGAAGATGCCATGGTGAAACGGTCCTTCGTTGAAGAACTGGAGACGCGTGCTGCAGATATTCCGGAAGGTGGCAGCGTGGAAGACCAATGGACCGCCATCAAGAATGCCTTCATCGCCACCAGCGAGAACAATCTGGGCGAACTACGCACCCAGAGAAAACAATGGATCACCGATGAGACCTGGAGGAAGATAGAGGAGCGAAGAGAAGCCAAAGCCGCGATAGAGCGATCGAAAACCAGAGGAGCCAAAGTCTTAGCCCGTCAACGATACGCGGCTCTTGAGAAGGAAGTAAAACGCTCATGTCGACGGGACAAGCTAGCGTGGGCAGACTCTCTGGCCGACGAAGGAGAGAGAGCCGCCGCAACCGGGGACATTCGCCTCCTCTACGATATCTCACGACGCTTAAGCGGGGCGAAGATGAATGCAACGATGCCTGTGAAAGACGCGAATGATCAGTTATTGACCGACCCAAGTGCTGCCTTTGCTAGTTTAAGAAATATCTGGAAAACAGGCAGATAAGTGAACGCACCAAAATACGAATTTTCAACTCTAACGTGAAATCTGTGCTGTTATACGCTAGCGAAACATGGTGTGTATCAGTGGAGAATACTCAACGGCTGCAGGTGTTCATTAACAGATGCCTGCGGTATATAATTCGGGTATGGTGGCCTCACAACTGGATCTCAAACAACGAGCTCCATCGTCGTTGTCACCAGAGGCCGATAGCAACAGAAATTCGGGATCGGAAGTGGGGCTGGGTCGGCCACACTCTACGTAGGGGCGGAAACGAAATCTGTAAACAAGCATTAGACTGGAACCCAGCGGGAAATCGCAGCAGAGGCAGACCCAGAGGCTCTTGACGACGAAGCCTCAATAAAGAAATAAAAGAAGTCGACCGAAATCTAACCTGGCAACAGGTTAAAGCGATAGCCGGGCAACGCTCAGAATGGAGATCTTTCAAGTAGGCCCTTTGCACCACCGGAGGTGTACAGGATAAGTAAAGTAAGTAAGTGTAAATATGTAATTTAAACAAACGATTTTTTTCATACATTTCCGAAAAAAAACATTTTTTGTATTTTTTGCTAGAATAGGTATTTTTTTACGCAGAATATACACACCTAAATCATTTCACAGATTTCAGTGAATTTCGGTGAAGTTCACCGAAATCTCAACAGCAAAATTGTTTGGTAATTATTTCACCGATTTTCTACCATGTATTTCCTTTTGTTCAATTGTCAAAACCAAGGAAATTTAGAAAAAAAAAATTACCAAGCAGTTCTGCTGTTGAGATTTTGGTGAAATCCATTTAATTATTTGGAAAATGAAAATTTGTTTGGAAAATTCAACAATGTTCTGCCAAATCGCACCAGGAACCATCCAATAATTTCCCATTATCCTGCGTAAGAAAACATTTAACAGATTTAATTGCTCACAAATTGATAGCCTACAACAAATGTACGTATGAATTGATATGAAATGAATTCGGGTTTCGGCAAAACTCCGATCATTTATGATCTAATATGTCTACTTCTAGAATTTCTTCAGAAACTCTTTCAATATTTTTTTTTGAAAATTTCTCCTGCAAATCCATCGGGAAATCCACACAAAATTTATTTAAGAACGAAATAACTCTTGGCGACTGTGGAATACTTAATTGAAAATCAAGTCGTTTTCGGCGGTTGCAGTCTTGTAAAGCAGCAAAATCAAGTTTACTTGTGCATCCGACGAAACCGTCGCATGCAGTAGTAAGCTTGTTTTTGCTGCTTTACTAGACTCTAGTTTCCTCTCATGAAAAACTCCTTCGGATATTACCACAAAAATTCCGTCGTGAATTCTTCATGAAAGTGGTATTTCCTGGAGCAGTTCCTTGAGGAATTTTCAATAAAAATTTCCATGGAAACATATAAAGTTATTTATGGAAGCATTCTTGAAGGAATTTTCGCTTATGTTCTTGTAGGTATTTTTATGAGAATTCTTGAAGCATTTCTAAATAAGACTCTGAATAAAAAGCGGAAGAATTTCCGCAGTAATTATCTTATGATATGTCGGAGGAGTTTTTAAGAGAATTTCCCGAAAAAAAATCTTCAAGGTTTACTCAAGTAGAATTACTCAAATAATTTCCAGAGGAATTTTCTGGGAGATTCATGGAGGAATTTGTAAAGCAGCTCTCGACGAAATTTTCGGAAGAATTCCTAAAGAAATTTCCGGAGAATTAATTTACAAATGAATTCATTTGTGAACGACTTTCCGAGAGAATCTTTGGCGGAATTTAGGGGTAGGAATTTCCGGGTTAATTTATGGAAGAATTCCCAGAGAAGTGCGATCGAAGAATGGAAGGAAAATTGAAATGGGTGCTAGATCGTTGCTATGAAAAACGACAACAAAACAAATGATGTGTTTGTTATTGTCCAAAAATGGTCTAGTAGCTTATAATTATGAAAATATCGACAAAGGGAGGTAGAGTCCTGGACAAAATATGACCCGAACACATCGAGATAGAGAGATATTGAGATGGGGAAGTTATCGAGATGTAGAAAGTACAAAGTGTGTAGATTGAAGGGACTGAGAAACCCAGTGACATGGGGAGAGATATCGATGTGTGGAGAGTTATCTTTAATTTATGAAGTATTCTTGACGAAATTTTAGGAGGAACTCCAGAGAGAATTTCAGGAGAAATGAGACAAGTAATTATTTAAGAAGCTACAGGACTTACCGGGAGTTTTTTTTAGTAAACTTTCGGAGGAATTTCTGGAGGAACTCCCACAAGAATTTTTGAAAGAACTACCGGAAGAATTCTTGTAGGAACTTCCGGAACAATTCATGGAGGAGTTCTCGGAGAAACTTCTAGAAGAATTTCCGCAGTAATTCCTGGAGGAACTTCCATAGGAATTACTGGAGGAACTTCCGGAGGGATTCCTTCATTAACTTCCCGAGGAATTTCCGAATAGAACTTCCAGAGGAATTTCTTAAGCTTGTACCTGAGGAATTCCTGGAGCAGCTTCCAGAGCACTTCCTGGAGGATCTTCCTGAGGAATTCCTGGATCAAATTCCTAGAGGAACTGCTGGAGGAATTTTCTCGAGGAATTCCTTAAGGAACTTCCGGAGGAATTCCTGGAGGCACTTCCAGGAATTACTGAAGGAAGTTCGGGAGGAATTCCTGGAGGAATTTCTGGGAGAATTCCTGGAGGAACTTTCGGAGGAATTAATAGAGCATCTTTTGGAGGAGTTCTTGGAGGATCTTTCGGAGCACTTCCTGGAGCAATCTTTCCGACTTCCTTGAGCATCTTTCGGAGGAATTCCTGAAGAAGCTCATGGAGGTATGCATTGAGGTATTTTCGGTGGAATTCCTGGAGGAGCTTGGTGGAATACCTGGAACTCCTGGGGGATCATTCGGAAGAATTCCTGGAGGAACTTCTGGAGGAACTTCTGGAGGAACTGCCGGAGGAATTTCTGGAGGAACCTCCGGAAGAATTCCTTGAGGAACTTCCTCATGAATTCCCGGAGAACTTCCTTCGGAAGTTTCTCCAGGAATCCCTTCCGTGAGCTAATCCAGGAATTCCTCCTGAAGGTCCTTCAGGAATTCCTCTGGATGTTCCTCCAGAAATTCTTCCGGAAAATCCACCATGAATTCCTCTTGGAATTCTTCCAGAACTTCCTCCAGGAGCTCCCGGAGGTACTTCCGGAGTAATTCCTGGAAGATTATGCAAAGGAATTGCTGGAGGAACATCCGAAGCAATTCCTGGAGGAATTTTGGAGCAGTTTTAGAGCATTTTCTTATGAAATTTACGAAGGAATTAGTGGAAGAATTTCGGAAAACTTATAATTGATTGATTTTCATTGGCTTTTATCGGTGAGATCGAATTACCTAAGCTCAAAGGGGAAGGGAGCATGTTTACAAAGCACGATGAAGCATAGAATTGAAAGTTATCGCAAGCGAGCGACAAGTATGAAATTGAATAGAAATTGAAACGTAAGCAGAGGGCCATTGAAGAACAACACGAAATTGAATGTTTAAAACATGCTCCCTTCCACTTTGAGCTTAGGTAGTTCGATCTCACCGATAAAAGCCAATAATGAAAATCAATCAATAAGTTTCTCGCGGTGATGAAACCTCAAAAACAAAAAAAAACGAAAACTTATAATGCATGAAATAAGCACACGCGGACCCACGCTTCCGCGCTGGCACTGCCGATTACCAACGGCGTGAGCCACGCCGCCGCCGATACATTTTCAATCGGTGCACAGATCTATTTTAAATTATAGCATGTTCGTACCAATCATGATTTTATATTAACATCCGGAATATAAACCACCGTTGAAAGCATTTTTCATAGTAGATTAGTTTTATTATTAATTTTTTTTATAAGTTGTGGCTTGGAACGGACGACGAACGACGAATGATTTTCCCAAGATTCAGTAGCGTTAACTTTAAAATTTTAAATAGGGGTAATTTGATTTGCAACTATTTGCACGTTTAGAAGACTTTTTGTTCTGAAAAATGAAGTTTTTTGTTTAAAAATCTCAAATATATCTTTATATATAAGAGATAGAAATAATGTTTTTGCCTTTCTCGTATACAAAGTATACGTAAAGGCTATATGTTCGCCCCAAAAACGAACTTTTGATAGGAGTCCCGGAGACCCATAGTGTTATATACCGATCGACTCAGCTCGACGAATTGAGGTGATGTCTGTGTGTGCGTGTGTATGTGTGTGCGTATGTGTGTGTGTATGTGTGTGTATGTGTGTGTGCAAAATAATCTCACTCATTTTCCAGGCACTTATCCTCGCAACAAGTTGCATTCGACGCGGAATCTTGTCCCATTGTTTCGTATTGAAAACTGGCCCAATCGGACTATGGGCTTCGGAATTATGGCCAAAATATATTTTTTTATAAGAAAAATTCTCACTCACTTTTTAGGCACTTACTCTTAGCTGATTTACTCGCAACAAGTTGCATTCGACGCGGAATCTTGTCCCATTGTTTCGTATTGAAAATTGGCCCAATCGGACTATGGGTTTCGAAGTTATGGCCAAAATTCATTTTTTTACATAAGAAACACGTACAAAATTCTCACTAATTTTTCAGGCACTTATATTTAACGGATTTTCTTGCAACAAGTTGCATTCGACGCGGAATCCGGTCCCATTGTTTCGTATTGAAAAATGACGGAATCGGACTATGGGATTCGGAGTTATAGCCAAAATACATTTTTCAAAATCTCACTCATTTTTCCTCACATTTGTACCCTCAGCCGATTTGCTCGCAAGAAGTTGCATTCGATGCAGAATCCGGTCCCATTGTTTCCTGTTGAAAATAAGCCGGATCGAACAATAGGCTCAGAATTTATGGTCAAAATACTTTTTTTTCACCAAAAGTGCGTAGAAATTACTCACTCGAAAGAAACGAGAAAGGCACCATCACCGCTAGGTGGATTAATCTGTTTTTTTTTTTATAAAACGTGTATTATAGCGCTTCAAATTGTAGAACATAAAAAAATGCGGAAAATCGTTAGAAAAAGTGATTTAAAGAAAAGTGATTTTCAGCGTACTTTTTATTGGAAAAACAGTTTCATGGAAGTTTAGAAATAGACCTGTAGTGCTTTCAGCAAAAATATTTCTTATGGCCTTCTCTTCAACATCGCTAAACAAAGTGGTTGTTTTTAATCGGTAATAAAAAAAAATTGTTTCTCACTTCTTGATGGATTGATCACAAAATCGAAAATCAAGAATATTTAGTGGAATTACTTTGCTGAATGCTTTTCTACACGGCAAAATAATTTCGATCACGTTTTCCCTTAAAGGAAACAGTGTGCGACGGTAGAAAGTTACTGTCGGCAGCAAAACCATCGAGTGTTGGCGTCAGTAACAGTCAAATTACATTTCCTCGCGAGATTCTCGCAAGATGCAAACTATCGTAAAGTTGCTGTTAGTAGTTGGAAAGGTGCATTTTGAGAAGTGAATTGGTACTTCTTAGAATCATAATTTTACACAAGAGAGGATTAATTAGGCAGTATTTTTTTTCAATCCGCCTATATCCGCCTTTGACTGCAGTTCATTCGCAACAATAATGGCATCGGTAGCGCTCCCAACAGCTTACCATCAACGCCAGTGAAGATTTAAAAATTAAATATTTCACTCTTTAGGTGGTTCTACGTGTAATTTGCGGTCATGCATTGGATACAATCTTATAGGGGGAATGACGGCC
Source organism: Armigeres subalbatus (assembly GCF_024139115.2). Lineage (NCBI taxonomy): Eukaryota > Metazoa > Arthropoda > Insecta > Diptera > Culicidae > Armigeres > Armigeres subalbatus. The sequence goes on along the minus strand of NW_026943250.1, from coordinate 237,389 downwards.
TCGGCAGGTTTTGTTCTATTATCGTCAGGGGGGTTTTTATGACTGATTATGCTCAAAATTGAACTATACATTCTTTGCATATCAAACTATATTGTGGCCAAATTTAATAAAGTTTGGTTGACAAAAACCCCCCTGTCAATAAAAGAACAAAACCTGCCAAAGCCGTCTTTCCCCCTACTATAAAGTAAAAATTAGATGAAAGTCGATAACCCTCAAAATGATAAAATTCACATTTCAAAAAAAAATCAGAAGGGTTATATACAAGATACGACCGCCCGACGTAAACTACGTAAAACAGATCATAAGATAATTATTTTGGTTAGAGCCTAGAGTGATTGAAATTTTGACTTTTGCGCACCCTTATGCTTGAACGATAACATTTGCTGTTTTGGTGAACCTCCTAAATTTTCAACTGAATTGGTTATAATTTAACTGAGTACGAGCAGTTGGAAGTTTGTATGGAAATTACTATAGAAATCGCCCCGTATGTGAGAGATCGTTTCGTGAGGCGGATCATTAACTATTTAGGGAGAAATCTCTCAGCGCCGGACACCTCCCAATACCGGACACTTCTTAAAACGACACTACACCCAGGTTTTTTTTTACACGGTTTGGTTTTGGTCGTTTAAGACCTTCAGGGTCAATGAAGCAATGAGTTAACCCCACCAAAAAATTCACAAAAAATCAAAGAAAATTCAGGGGGTATTTGAAAAGCTGTAAAAGTTCAGCCGAGAAATTAATGAATTCCAACCGCGTAAAAAAACCTGGGTGTACTTGCAAAGGTCCGTCCAAGGTCCTCCGAGGTCCCGGCAAGGAAAATCAGATCTTCATGTGATAAACTTTGTACAAAATTTTAAGTTGAATAAAAATTCTTCACACCTGTTTTGTTACATTTACTTCAATTCAATTGTTTCTTCTTGCTTCTTGCTCACGGGCAGCAGGGACTATGTCCAAGGGCTTGACGATCCCTCCCCAGGCCATCTGCGAGTTGTGGGGCTTGCCTAGGATGTGGTGGGGTTTGACAGTGGGCCCTGTTAAACCTCTATAAAAGCTGCATGTATCCGCAAGTAGGCCCCACCAAAGCGACCGTGTGCCGCTCAAAGCGCACAAGCCCAAGTCCTGGTGTTAGGTGGGACGCTAAACAGCCCTGACACGACGGCCACGACACGACGAGACAGGAGGTTTGCGCAGGCCCAATAAGCCGCCTAGAAAACCAATCATTACGAACAATATAAGAGATAATGCGACTCGATATAATCAGCAAAGACCTAGGCGACGAATACAGGATCACGATTGGAAGCTTGGAACATGGAATTGCAAGTCGCTAGGTTTCGCAGGTTGCGACAGGATGATCTACGATGAATTACATCCCCGCAACTTCGACGTCGTGGCGCTGCAGGAGATTTGCTGGACAGGACAGAAAGTGTGGAAAAGCGGGCATCGAGCGGCTACCTTCTACCAAAGCTGTGGCACCACCAACGAGCTGGGAACCGGGGGGTAAGATGCGCCAACGCGTGATTGGGTGGCAGCCAATCAACGCAAGAATGTGCAAGCTGAGGATTAAAGGCCGTTTCTTCAACTACAGCATCACCAACGTACACTGCCCACACGAAGGGAGACCCGACGACGAGAAAGAAGCGTTCTACGCACAGCTGGAGCACACATACGATGGATGCCCACTGCGGGACGTTAAAATTGTCATCGGTGACATGAACGCACAGGTAGGCAGGAGGAAATGTATAGACCGGTCATCGGACCGGATAGTCTGCACACCGTATCGAATGACAACGGCCAACGATGCATAAACTTCGCAGCCTCCCGCGGAATGGTAGTCCGAAGCACCTTCTTTCCCCGCAAAAATATCCACAAGGCCACATGGAGATCACCTAACCAAGAAACGGAAAACCAAATCGACCACGTTCTAATCGACGGTAAATTCTTCTCCGACAACACGAACGTCCGCACTTACCGCAGTGCGAATATTGAATCCGACCACTACCTCGTTGCAGTATGCCTGCGCTCAAAACTCTCGACGGTGTACAACACGCGTCGAAGTCGGACGCCGCGGCTTAACATTGGGCGGCTACAAGACGGTAGACCAGCCCAAGAATACGCGCAGCAGCTGGAAGTGGCACTTCCAACGGAAGAGCAGCTAGGCGCAGCGTCTCTTGAAGATGGCTGGAGAGATATTCGATCCGCCATTGGTAGCACTGCAACCGCTGCACTTGGCACGGTGCCCCCGGATCAGAGAAACGACTGGTATGACGGCGAATGTGAGCAGTTAGTGGAAGAGAAGAATGCAGCATGGGCGAGATTGCTGCAACACCGCACGAGGGCGAACGAGGCACGATATAAACAGGCGCGGAACAGACAAAACTCGATTTTCCGGAGGAAAAAGCGCCAGCAGGAAGATCGAGACCGTGAAGAAACGGAGCAACTGTACCGCGCTAATAACACACGAAAGTTCTATGAGAAGTTAAACCGTTCACGTAAGGCCCACGTGCCACAGCCTGATATGTGTAAGGACATAAACGGGAACCTTCTTACGAACGAGCGTGAGGTGATCCAAAGGTGGCGGCAGCACTACGAAGAAGCACTACGAAGAATGGCGATGTGGCAGACGAAGATGGCGGTATGGTGATGGACCTGGGAGAACGCGCGCAGGACATAACTCTACCGGCTCCGGATCTCCAGGAAATCCAGGAGGAGATTGGCCGGCTGAAGAACAACAAAGCCCCTGGGGTTGACCAACTACCAGGAGAGCTATTTAAACACGGTGGTGAGGCACTGGCTAGAGCGCTGCACTGGGTCATTACCAAGATTTGGGAGGAGGAAGTTTTGCCGCAGGAGTGGATGGAAGGTGTCGTATGTCCCATCTACAAAAAGGGCGATAAGCTGGATTGTAGCAACTACCGCGCAATCACATTGCTGAACGCCGCCTACAAGGTAATCTCCCAAATTTTATGCCGCTGACTAGCACCAATTGCAAGGGAGTTCGTGGGCAGTACCAGGCGGGTTTTATGGGCGAACGCTCCACCACGGACCAGGTATTCGCCATTCGCCAAGTACTGCAGAAATGCCGCGAATACAACGTGCCCACACATCATCTATTCATCGACTTCAAAGCCGCATACGATACAATCGATCGGGACCAGCTATGGCAGCTAATGCACGAACACGGTTTTCCGGATAAACTGACACGGTTGATCAAAGCGACGATGGATCGGGTGATGTGCGTAGTTCGAGTTTCAGGGGCATTCTCGAGTCCCTTCGAAACCCGCAGAGGGTTACGGCAAGGTGATGGTCTTTCGTGTTTGCTATTCAACATCGCTTTGGAAGGTGTAATACGAAGAGCATGGATTAACACGAGTGGTACAATTTTCAATAAGTCCGTCCAGCTATTTGGTTTCGCCGACGACATAGATATTATGGCACGTAACTTTGAGAAGATGGAGGAAGCCTACATCAGACTGAAGAGGGAAGCTAAGCGGATCGGACTAGTCATCAACACGTCGAAGACGAAGTACATGATAGGAAGAGGTTCAAGAGAAGACAATGTGAGCCACCCACCGCGAGTTTGCATCGGTGGTGACGAAATCGAGGTGGTAGAAGAATTTGTGTACTTGGGCTCACTGGTGACTGCCGAAAATGACACCAGCAGAGAAATTCGGAGACGCATAGTGGCTGGAAATCGTACGTACTTTGGACTCCGCAAGACGCTCCGATTGAATAGAGTTCGCCGCCGTACCAAACTGACAATCTACAAAACGCTAATTAGACCGGTAGTCCTCTACGGACACGAGACCTGGACGATGCTCGTGGAGGACCAACGCGCACTTGGAGTTTTCGAAAGGAAAGTGCTGCGTACCATCTATGGTGGGGTGCAGATGGCGGACGGTACGTGGAGGAGGCGAATGAACCACGAATTGCATCAGCTGTTGGGAGAACCATCCATCGTTCACACCGCGAAAATCGGACGACTGCGATGGGCCGGGCACGTAGCCAGAATGTCGGACAGTAACCCGGTGAAAATGGTTCTCGACAACGATCCGACGGGCACAAGAAGGCGAGGTGCGCAGCGGGCAAGGTGGATCGATCAGGTGGAAGATGACTTGCGGACCCTCCGTAGACTGCGTGGTTGGCGACATGAAGCCATGGACCGAGCCGAATGGAGAAGTCTCTTATATACCGCACAGGCCACTTCGGCCTTAGTCTGAATAAATAAATAATAATAATTCTTGCTGAGAAAGCCACAGAAATTAGCAGAAACAAAAATTGAAGAGGACTTTGAAAAATGTGGGAGTTTGGATTAGGATTTAAAAAATTTAGCTGAAGAGTCAAATAAGCTCCATTAACAATTTTTAATATTTACAACTTAAAGCACGTGAATAATATTACTATTCTGAATGATGTATATATAACAGGAACTTAGTCACATTTGAACATGATGCAATAGCGTCCGGTACTAGAAGACATTTTTCTAAATCGTAAAATTTTTCACCAAAATTCATCGTCGAAAAACGTGTTTAAATGATCAAATTCAAAGTTTGTATGAATCATATTTTGTCATATTTTGTGTTTCTTTCTTCTATCTGTTCTTCCTTTGAGGCATTATAACTCACGAAGAGGATGACCGATTTGCGAGATTTCCTCACTAATCGATTCGTATTGGGATCAGCTGTGTTTCTATATGCAAAAGGTTAGTAAATTTTAAAGGAAAAGTTGGGAAAATTGTCAAAATACAATAGCGAGTTTGGAGAAAACCTAATGCGATCGCTCGAAAAATGATCTAGAGTGCGGCGTCGCAATCAACGCAGAAAATGACATTTCGAACGTCAAACGTAAAAACCCGAGCAACGCAGGGTACGTTCTGCTAGTATGGTATAAAGGGAAACATAATCGATCCGGATAGTTAAAGTTTTTTTTGTTAAATGGCTTATGTGTCCGGCACTGGAGGATTTCCCCCTAAATATAATCAACCCGAAGATTTCGTAGAATATTTCTAAATCTGTAAGACGATTGTTGTTGCAAACCGATCGGATTTTGGTAAGCAAAGTTATAAAGAAATAAAAATGCTCATTATTGATATGTTATTCTTTTACGTGCTCAATTGAATTTCCCACGATTTAGTAGGGGAAATGTTCCGATCTCCATCTCACTGTACATATATCCATCTCATCGCTAAACAAAGAAATACGGCACCAAATTCGTCGCTTCTTTTTGTCAACATGCGTGCTCACTGCTGAAAAAAATCACAAAAATAATAAACAAACCAAATTCCTTACCATTGCTTTGTTTTTGATAGGATGGAAATAGGAGCTATGAGATGAAGTGGCGAACCGTTCCCCTATTTCCTTAATATTTTTTCTTGCAAGCAGCGAATTGTTTTGCAATAAAGACGATTTGTTCACTTGCTAAGTTTCCTATGTTGCCGACGTACTCATATATTTTTAGATATTAATAACCAACGTTGCAAAACGGTTTTCCGAAAAATTTACTGTTTTCATAGTAATTCTCATACAAACTTCGAACCGCGCGTGCGTGCTTAGTCAAATTACAACCATTGGGATGTTGGATATATGAGGTCGGGAGGTAGCGAGGTTTGTTTTGTTAAACGTTTTGCCGCGTGTAATGTGTAGTTTTTCCGCAAATAATGTTCGATCGCACACCAATTCATTTATGTTTCGAACAAAATTGGCGTAACTCACTATATATATATATATATATATATATATATATATATATATATGAAAATGGTTGGATATGACAATTTAAAATTTTCATTTAAAAACCCCAAATTTATTATTCCGCAGTGGTGATGATGTCTTTCTCCGATTGTTATTCGCCTTAGAGTGATCAATGCATCTCATAGTTAATTGCCTATTGAATGGCGGTTAAATGTTTTTGAAGTGCTATTTTAAAGGGATGCTGCCTAAATAGTAGGATACACGCTAACATTCACCTAATCAGTAACTGAGTAAAATTGCATTGCTCTCTCTTTCTATCCCACAGAAATTTTACTCAATATCCGTCAAAAAAGTTAGAGTGTAACCTTGTTTAAAGTTGATAATCAATTTTAACATTCACCTCTTGCTTACATGAACATGTCCAGCATCTGTAGCACTTTTTCATAAACACTACTTTTTTGCTCCGACCGCGGTCACTGCTCTGGTTCTACCGTTTCGACTCGAAGTCCGGACACCTAAGCACTGCTAAATTTTCAGTTCAATATTACAAACGGAATTAAGTACTTGACACTGAGTGATAACACACACTCTCAAGATTAACTTATCAAATTTGCTGTAGTGTACTGAAAATGACATTTTGTATGCACGAAATAGCTAATATAATCGAAAACATTGAACATCGCTTGCTTCGAAATCCGGACACAGTATATGGGATGCTTCAAATTCCGGACACTTTTGCTTCGAATTTCCGGACACTTCGAGTTTGGCTATATTGATCTTTAAATAGCCAATTCAATCCGGTCAAAGACAACTAGGATACAGCATTTATATTTCTCGATTAATATAAATCCGTAAGGTAAGATTTCTATACAAATTTATGGAAATCTGGTTGTGTGTACCATCCGAAGTTTCTGCTCCGAGATTGACCAGGACTACCAAAAACAGTATTTGAAACCAAGCGGGAGCATTTAACTGCAATATACAACATTGGGAATCTAATAATTTCTTACAATTTCCTCCCTCTTCTCTTTCAAGGTAGAACGCTTTTTTGACATTTGACGTGTCTGTGAGTAATGAAATATTTTCTTCAATACTACCTCTCAAATTCAACGTGGGTAAGCTGCAATTAGTGGTATTTATGTGTCTTTTGAAATCCGTTTCAGTTTGCTTTTAGAAATCAAGGATTGAAAGGAGCGATTGGAATAATAAGTTCATGCGGATTGATAAATCCGGACGTGTCCGAGAAATGTTGAGTTTTTTTTATTTGACGGGAGTCGTTCACAACGTGTCTGTGTCTTTTTATACAATTCTGTTAAAAAAGCTAGTTTTACGAACGTATTTTTTTTCTACAAAAATGCGAATGGTTAAAAAAATACATTTGAAGACAACCTTTACTAGAAACTGTAGGCAAGTTTTGCTACTTGTGTACAATTAATAAAGTGATACCATTTACAATATGTGTATAAGTATATATCGATAAGCTGAGAGCAAGCAATGTTCCTTTTGGGGTGTAGCAACTCAAATCTAATGAAATTGTAACTATGATTGCTCATTACGAATCATTTGATTTCAATTAACTTAACTGATGAACAGTTATTTAACATCATCTCAGCATGTCCGGAAATCGAAGCAATTGTAACAACTTGCCTCGAAGTCCAGACATAAAGAAAATGTAATAAAAATTAAAATGCTATGTATTTCCCAGCAATGTCTCTAATTCATGACAAAGAGTGCTTCCATACTATGTTAATAAATTACTAATACCCCTTGCAAATGATAGAATATAGAAAATATGAGCTTAGTTTTTCTAATGTTGAGTCTTAAGCTGCATTCTAAGAAAAACGAAATTCACAGTTGATTATGACATGCTTTCAACTTTTACCTCTAATTTTCAAGTTTTTACCACAAATCACGGATTACTTACATTTGTTAAAATGGTTTCAAGTCCAAGAATCGTTCCCTGCATTGATAACCCAAGAAATACTTGTTGAGATGGTAAATAAAGTCAAATAACGATTAAGTGTCCGGCTTTCGAAGCGTCCGGCAATTCGAAGCAAAACGGTATTGTTGTACTTTTGGTGCGAATCACCGCACAAAAGTAGAGCGCAAGAACCAACTGCAGACGGCGGTCGTAAAGAAACTGTAAAATTTTACTGGGTTTTGAAAGATTTGGAATTTTTATTGTTTTTACGTTGATAATCAATAGTTCCAATGGGCTTAAAAAATTGCTAGAGAGTTACCGATTCGATTGATAATAAAATCTCGAAAATCCATTGAAAGATAAAGGAGCTATTAGCGTTTGAAATCTATCCTAATTTCGTGACGGTTTCGAATTTGGAAATTTCCGTTTTACACCCTGTATCAGAGTCTTCCCCTTAGACGTAGTTTACGTCAATAGTTGTAATGGAAACAAAACGCCTTTATCTGGTAGATCTATGGAAACAACGTACCTGGCATATGTGTGTATATACGTTTTAGAATTATGCCGCTAGGGCCTTTTTTCTGACCAAAACGTCAGATGTTTTATCCTATTGTGGGTATTTCTATATAATTTGAGGTTTAGTTTTGGGACGTATATTTCACCCTAATGAAGGAGAAGCCCGAAGGCGTTTTGGCTCCAGGGCGGTATGGAAACTCTTTACCTACTAATCGTTTTTTTTAATGTTCACCAAAATTAGAAACCAGCATATGCAAAGGACAAAAAAAAAAGTTGTTTCTAGGAACTATTTCTTTCGACATTCTTTAATGTTTACAAAGCCAATTTCGGAACATGAAACATGACAGCGTCCCAATTACTCCGATTGTTGCTGTTCACAACTTAACCCACATCAAGTGGGGTTGCCGTCAGCTCCCTGAACCCATATACCGATGTTCAATTTCGTTCCATTCTGCTCCGATTACAATCACATCCACTCCAATAAAGCGTAACTCCAAACAGTAATGTAATTGACTTTCAACTGGAAATTATATTGACTTTCGTTCATACATAGCGTTCCTAGCGGTTCAAAACTAACCCACAATAAAGGTACCTACATAATATTTGCACTGGGACGGGTAATTGGGCGAACAAAGCGTAATACTGCTGCTACTGTCCCCACATTGACAAACATTGCCAGCAACGTAGAGTGCGATCATTCGAACCAAATAAATACATTTATGTTAAACAAATGAAAGCTTGGCCTTTAGAAAGTTCTCCGACTACATCATGCTTTATTTGTTTTGTTCTTTCAGAACAAAACATATGCGTGGGTTCGAACTCCTCCCGATGTTCATATTTGATTCCGATGAAACAATCATGCCAACCGCTGTAAATGCAAAGTTGGTTGGGACTTTCATCCAACAATGGCCCGAAAACAGCAATTAAATGTAAATTTGAATTCAAGACATTTTCCCGTTTTCCCGCATGTAGCCATTTGATAGCGAAATTCAATTTTCATACGATTGTTATCGAATTCGACCTGCCGTTTGAGTTTTCTCGCCTTCCAATGCTAACCATTGCCTATTCAAATGTCTGAATCCCATCCGTCGACATACCCTAAAACCCCACAAAGGTCGGGAAACATCAAATTCACACGTGCCGCCATCAAAAAGCAAACGGACAACGAACGGTCCACTCCCATTCAACGTTCGCTTACCTCTCGAGCGGGCACCCAATGAAAATCAGCACCCGTCCGACCCGCCCGGGAATCACGTTCGACCGTTTTGTCCACGCACCACCCGTTCGGTGCGTCCATTAGTATGCATATCGTAGCCAGCCACGGTGGTCCTCGTCCGTCGGCATCATCCATGGCTGCGAGCTCAATCACAATCCGTGCGTAGATCGAATCTAATCAATTATGTTAATAGCATTCATTAAAGCCGAATGAGAGACGAGGCATGGTCGTATCGGAAAATGTCCCCGCCAACCGCCCAACGACCACTGGTCCCGTTCCAGCGCGGCGACGCCGGCGGTTCGATCCCCAAATTGCTTAGGGGAAAGTGTTCAACTATTTGGTTTGACAATTTCATGTTTATTCACTGACCCTTCTTCTGTCCCCGCGTTGACTACTTTCCCGTTTTCACAATCATTATCCATGTTTTAGACCCGCGCCCGCATTCTGCTGATGTTGTCATCACTTCGTTCCAGGTTCCATCGACCAAGCAGCCATCAGCAACAGCAAACGATGATATTCTAAAACGAGTCTGATAAATTCGACTTTGATCGTTTTCTTCCCCCGGGACGGCAGCAGGAGCATATCGTAGTTAATAGCCGTCGTCGGAGCGGTTTCTGGAAAAAGCTCATCGTAGATAAGAACGGGGATATCTACGATGGGGAGTGTACTGCTTTCCGGGTTTACCATCGCCTCGACGAGCGGTGGTGCTATCCACTTTCAATATTTCTGATTGGAAGCTCAATTATATTAGGTTGGAAGGTACTATAAAGTCCTAAAATTATTTTTGATGTTGCAGAGATTTTCTTTAATGGCGCAGTATGGCAATTTCTGATAAGGGCTAAATAGCGGAGTATTCAGTTTACGGTTATGGGGGGCTGCCTATCAATGAAGGCGTAGTCGTCACCTGATTTAAAACAAGTGTTTTGAACGTTAACATAATCTAATAATAGAAGATTACCCGAGAAAAAACTGTAAAATCGTCGTCAATTTGGATAACTTGTTTTCATGCTTTACATCTAATAACATATTTGGCTTTCTCAACGGTTCATTACATGATATTCTATGTTATGATCAATACTTATTTTGTTATTTCTTAGAATTAAATGGTACTGAACAAGCGCCAATTCTGGAGAGTTTTTAACAGTCTTTTGCTTACTGGTCTAGCTATTCGTTAACGACTTTATGTACCTACTCCAAATCTATTTGGTGTTTTTTTAAATTTCAATTTTTAGGTGGCGTTTAACAAACTGTATCAGAAGGCTATATTTGCACTCCAAAAGCGGATTTTTACAGGAGACCCCATCGATTTATCCCGAAAAATTGAGCAAATATCTGTTTGTGTGTGTTTTTTTAGAGGGATGAAGGCAAATCTGCATACAGAAACCTGAAATTAACACTCAGGGCATGGGGTTGGCGCGGAAGGCAGGAGGCCAGCCCGCCGGACCCACTTAACCCACCCAAGCAACAGAAGGCTACTTGAGTTACCCTCTCTTCTAATTCCCTGGTCCTTCCGGGACTTAATGGATGTCAATACTTCGGAGAGGGGCTGTGCTCATGCACTTCACTTGTCCAGCCTCTAGCTAGCATTGGTAGTTCATTGCTACATTCTCCTCATCATCACTGATGACAGTATGACTGCGTATCTCCACTACGACACGCTTTGCATTTGGCGCTCGTACAATTACTCTCACTTCTTAATTACGGCACGGCTCTTCCGATACGGTTACATCGATCATTAGGCGTACCGATTGAGTGCCGAGGTCGGTCCAGTGATTCCGGTTGAAGGATGGCTTCCGGTTCACTGGCGCCCCGACGACTCCGAACCGGTTGTTTTCCCACGATCGGCTACTACTCCAGTGCCCTCTGGTCTTCACGCCATTTTCGCTGCAACGACAGCATGATCTGCGTTACTGCTCTGTTCACCACGTTCCACGTATTCTCATCTTCGCACATTTCCTGAACGATGTTGTCGGGATTTATGCTACGAGTGCTGACCGTTGAGATCCAACTCCGTTCTGCCCTGAATCGTGGGCAGTCGAATATCACGTGCTCCGGTGTTTCTTCACAGTTCGGACAGGCCGGACAAAGTGGAGACTCTGCGTGTCCGAATCTATGCAAATACTTCCTGAAGCATCCATGGCCTGACAGGAACTGCGTCAGGAAGAAGTTGACTTCTCCGTGTTTTCTGTGCTCCCACGACTGCAGGTTCGGAATGAGCCGATAGGTCCACCTTCCTTTCGAACTACTGTCCCAATCCTGCTGCCACTTTCGCATCGAATCGACTCTCGCAATCTTGCGTGCTCCCATCGTTCCACGTAGTCTATAGCAGGCAGACTCTTCCTCCAATAAAATTTCGATGGGAGTCATGCCTACTATGACGCAGACCGCATCCATCGATATGGTCTGGTACGCACTTGCCACCCGCATAGCCATTAAGGTGATTATACAATAAAGCCAGAAATCGGCCATTTTGGGAACCACATGCTTTTCCAATATTTTTTCCAGAGCACGAGATGAAAGAACCATAACGCGTATGGGGCTGAAATAATGGTAGATCGTTTGCTTAGTTATATGCTGAACAATCATAATTTGAGTTTCGGCACTGTACGAAAACTATTACGCCAGATTTCGGCTTTTGGAAATGTATGTAAATAAACGTGTGATGAATTTGAAATTCACCACGGGCTTCATTCTATAATCACCTTAACCTGTATGTGCTGTTGAGCCGTGTCAGGTTCCTCTTCGTCATTGCTCCTGCCGCCCAGACGGGGGGACCGTATCTGAGTACAGAAATAAAAACGCTGGCTTGGAGTCTCCTCTTGCTGCAACTAATCGCAGAGCTATTCGCCATTACTCTGATTAATGCTGTGGTGGCTTTTGCTGCCTTATCGCAGGCGTAATCGACGTGGCTGTTGAAGTTGAGCCCCAGATGCTTTACTTCTCGCTTCGACTCGATGGTGCCCTCCCCGACTGTGATTGTAGTCATCTGAACTGCTTTTCAATTGCTGATTATCATCACTTCGGTTTTATGATGGGCTAATGTCAGCTTTTTTCCGCACATCCAGTTCTCCACTATTCCTATGGCCTCCATAGCACGTACTTTCACCTCACCTCACTACGTCGTCCGCAATCCAACTAGCTTCACGCCTCTTGGTAGTCTAAGCTGCAATAACCCGTCGTACATCGCATTCCACAACGTCGTCGGTCCCAGGATAAAGCCTTGTGAAACACCAGCTGTTATTCGTACTCTCTTCAGTCCCTCATGTGTTTCGTAAACTAGTGTCCAATTCTCTCAGACCGCATCGTGCTTTCGTGCTGTGCGGTTCTTTCTCTCTTTGCGGAAGGAAGTTTTTAATACTACCCGAAGCTATTTTAATTTCAACAGTGCTTCTCAGCGCTATTTGTACCCACTGATCCCGTTAAGATCTTTGCAAGGACCCGTGCCTTCGTTTTACGTTGGACCCGTTTGCGGAAGTAAAATTCCGACAAGCGGTGGTAATCCTGCAGGGACACCGTTCTGGGAAAAAACCTCTTAGAAGGTCACGTCTCCACGCTCAGCAATGAGTATTAATAAAAACAAGAGGAAGGGGAGTCTCTGAATTCTCCACTTCCTTCAAAGAAACAAGGTTTCAAGACCGTCCTGCAAAAGCGCGGAAAAATAGAAGGAAGCTGGAGAATTCAGATATTCCTTCAAACTCTAATGTCGGAAATAATTCTTCTCCAATCGAACTGAGCAATCAGATCGATTTGATTAATGATGAAATTGAGCAAATCGAATCTAGCCCAGGTGATTCGATTCATGCGAAAAGCAAAGGATTCCGCCGATTGTGGTATCTGTTGCCGAGTTTTCTGGCTTTAGGAATGAGATTTTGAGTAACCTTCAGGGGATCAAGGTTTCATTTCAGATTGCTAGGAAGGGTGACTGCCGCGTTTTGCCGGGATCCTTTGACGATCGCAAACGTCTTCTTCAGTATTTTACTGAGAAGCGCCATAAATTCTTCACATACGACGACAAAACTGAGCGATTGTTCAAAGTCGTCTTGAAAGGTCTCCCCAGTGATGACAAATCACTGGATGAGATTAAAATTTAAATTTCTCAATTACTTGGATTTTCACCAGTCCAAGTAATTAAGATGAAAAAGAAATCCCATTCTGTTACTTCCCAGAGGGCATTTCTCAAGAATTTTATTTAGTTCATTTTAACAAAAGTGAACTAAATAATATGAAAAGTTTGGAAAAGGCCTGTATTATGTCTCATGTCCGTGTTACATGGGAACATTTCCGCAGGCCTGGGGAAATTTCCAAACCCAACCCAGTGCCGTAAGTGCCAAAAGTGGGGTCATGGAACCAAACATTGTCACATGGATGCTAAATGCATGATTTGTGGTGGAACCTCTCACGCCAAGGACGCATGTCCTGTGAGAGAAGATTCAATAAATTTAAGTGCGCAAACTGTGGGGGCAATCATAAATCCAATTTCTGGGAATGCCCTTCACGCAAAAAGTTTTGAATTCCGTGCAAAATTGATGACGGAAATTCCAATCGGATCCCAGATTCGACGGGCAGAAATTTTTCAAACGCTCAAATTTCGAATCCGGTTACCGGTCGAGCAATTCATACCCAGCACAATTCACAAATAAATTTTGCCGCTCGTCAACGGGTAGCAAGCACTTCAGAAAATGTAATGTACCTACGTATGCAAACATCGCTGCTGGTAGACAAAATTTCTCTTCTCAAAATGAGGTTTATACCCATGTCCCAACGGAAAATAATGGTCATGTTGCCGATTCAGGTAGCATGACTGCTTCCGATTTGATTTTTAACTGAACAATTGCATCACATGATTGATGCAATGTTCAAAGCAAATACCATTCCTGAAGCTGTTCAGGTTGGTATAAAGTACACACAAAAATTGTTATCGGACTCCGTTTCAATGGATCCAAATAATTGTGTGAAAGTTCTAAATTGGAATGCCCGCTCTCTAAAGGGTAAGGAAGATGAATTATTCAACTTCCTTTCAGTTCATAATGTGCATATTGCCATTATAACTGAAACGTATTTAAAACCAGGACTCTCCATTAAAAGAGATCCAAACTATTTTATCTACAGAAATGATCGTCTTGACAGCGCCTGTGGTGGGGTCGCCATTGTCATTAATAGACGTATCAAACATAAATTATTTTCTTCGTTTGAAACCAAAGTTTTTGAAACCTTGGGAGTTTCTGTTGAAACAAATTTTGGACAATTTTCCTTCATTGCAGCCTACTTGCCTTTTCAATGCAATGGGCAGCAAAAGAATTTGTTGAAAGCTGATCTTCAAATTCTGACTCGCAACAAATCAAAATTCTTCGTAATTGGTGACTTCAATGCCAAACACCGTTCATGGAATAATGCTCAAAGCAATTTCAATGGTAAAATTTTATTTGAAGATTGTTCTGCGGGATATTATACTATTCAATATCCCAATGGCCCTACTTGTTTTTCTTCCAGTCGAAATCCTTCTACAATTGATTTAGTTTTAACGGATTCAAGTCAGCTGTGTGGCCAATTGGTAACTCATGCTGACTTTGACTCTGATCACCTTCCTGTGACATTTGAAATCTCACAAGAAACCATTTACAATCCAATCAGCTCTACTTTTAATTATCATAGAGCTGATTGGGATATATATAAAAGATATATGTTATATAGGAATATATATAGGAATTTTGATGTTAATATTCCTTTGGATACCAAAAGTGATATTGACAATGCGCTCGTATCTTTGACAAATTTAATTGTCGAAGCCAGAGGCATTGCAATTCCTAAATGTGAAATTAAATTCAACTCCATTATTATTGACGACGATCTTCAGCTACTGATCCGTCTTAAAATGTGAGAAGAAGGCAATACCAAAGAACTCGCGATCCCGCGTTGAAAGTTATTGGCGAGATTTGCAAAATGAAATTAAAAACGTTTCGCTATTCTGAGAAATACCAACTTTGAGAATAATGTCTCGAAGTTGGATCCCAGGTCGAAACCCTTTTGGAAATTAACGAAAGTTCTTTAAAAATTTCTAAACCCGATTCCAGCGCTTAAAGAGGGAAATGAAATTTTATTGACAAATGTCGAAAAGGCTCAAAAACTTGCTCAGCAGTGCCCATAATTTTAGTCTCGGTCTCACCTAATGAGGATCAGGTTACGAGGAGCATTGAAGACATTCTCAATCAAAAGAATGTTTTTGGCCATTTGTTGGGAACTAATTTGGATGAAGTACGATCTATTACTAGAAAATTTAAAAATATGAAAGCCCCGGGTGATGATGGTATTTTCTACATACTTATCAAAAAACTTCCTGAGAGCTCTTTATCCTTTTTGGTTAATTTATTTAACAAATGTTTTCAATTGGCATATTTTCCAGATAAATGGAAAAACGCTAAAGTTGTTCCAATTTTGAAGCCGGACAAAATCCAGCTGATGCTTCTAGTTATCCTTAATCAGTTTGCTTTCTTCAATAAGCAAACTGTTTGAAAAGATTATTTTAAATAGAATGATGGTTCATATTAATGACAATTCTATTTTTGCTGATGAACAATTTGGTTTTCGCCATGGGCATTCAACCACCCATCAGTTATTAAGAGTAACGAATTTAATTCGGCTCAACAAATCTGAAGGATATTCGACTGGAGTTGCTCTTCTTGATATAGAGAAAGCATTTGACAGTGTTTGGCATGAAGGTTTGATTGTAAAATTGATGAATTTTAATTTTCCTCTGTACATCATTAAACTGATCCAAAATTATTTATCAGATCGCTCACTGCAGGTAAACTATCAGAATACTAAATCTGATAGATTACCTGTAAGGGCTAATGTCCCCAAGGCAGCATACTGGGGCCCATATTGTATAACATTTTTACTTCTGACTTACCTGATTTACCACCAGGGTGTCAAAAATCTTTGTTTGCAGATGACACGGGCCTTTCAGCCAAAGGGCGAAGCCTTCGTGTCATTTGTAGTAGATTGCAAAAAAGTTTGGATATTTTCTCCACTTACTTGCAAAAATGGAAAATTTCCCTGAATGCTTCCAAAACTCAGCTTATAATTTTCCCACATAAGCCGAGAGCTTCTTATTTGAAACCTTCTAGCAGACATATTGTCACTATGAATGGGGTTCCAATTAATTGGTCTATGAAGCTAAATATTTAGGACTTCTGCTAGATCAAAAATTAACTTTTAAAAATCATATTGAAGGCCTTCAAGCCAAATGTAACAAATATATTAAGTGTCTATATCCACTTATAAACAGAAAATCAAAACTTTGTCTTAAGAACAAACTTTTGATTTACAAACAAATTTTTAGACCTGCCATGTTGTATGCTGTGCCAATATGGACTAGTTGCAATACCAGAAAGAAGGCACTCCAGAGGATTCAAAATAAAATTTTGAAAATGATTCTGAAGTTGCCTCCGTGGTATGGTACCAATGAACTTCATAGAATTTCTAATATTGAGACATTGCAACAAATGTCCAACAAAATAATTTCCAATTTTAGACAAAAATCGTTGCAATCTTCTATTGCAATGATTAGCTCCTTGTACCCTTAGTATAAAATAGGTTAAGTTTAGTTTAAGTTGAAAACATTGTAATTCCTACATGGTTCAATTCAACCAGAGGAAAAATTCTAACTGCCAGAGGCAATTGAAATGTATTAATAATAACTAAAAAGTAACATAGCAAATAAGGATGATAGTGTTAAGAAAACACGGAACACCTAGTCTAAGAGATGAATGCATGTATTAGATAATTAACAAATAAAATTAGTTAAAAAAAAAAAAAAAAAAAAAAAGTGTCCAATTCTCGAATTAGCTCTTCAGAATTCTGCAAAAGTGTCGCGGAATCCTCATCCTATGTAGAGAGTTAGTTATTGCTTCCCAACTCGCACTGTTGAACGCATTTTTCACGTCTAAGGTAACCCAGCGCAGTAGCGATTAAGTACCTCTACTCTTTTGCTTCTTAGCTGCTTTAGCTGCTATTACGACTTTCCGGATAACGTCAACTGTGGAACTGCTCTTCCGGAACCCAAACTGCTGCTCGATAATCCGTTATCGCTTTCTGTGTAAATAGCTAACTGTTGAGGATGACCTTCTCCAGGAGTTTTCCGACCGTGTCTAGCAGACAAAAAGGTCTGTATGACGATGGGTCCCCGGGTGGCCTACCCGTCTTCTGCAGCAATACTAGTTTTTGCCGTTTCCAGCAATCGGGAAAGTTTCCTTCATCGATGGACTTCTGCAACGTAGTTCGGAACATATCCGGGTTCGCCTGGATCGCTGCTTTCAAGACCAGGTTGGGGATATCATCTAGTTCATGAGCTTTGTTTGCTTTTAGGCTTTTCGCAGCAGTTGTAAGCTGATTTGTAAGCAGGGCTTCATCCGTACTGGTGTTATTCTCGCCATACGGTGTGGGTGGCCAGACCGTTGGCTCGTGGTGTGGAAACAGACCTTCAATAATTGTCTTAAGCTTTTCTGGGCACCTCTCTGGCGGTATCGATGGACCTCTAATCTTTGCCATAGCGATCCTGTATGCATCCCCCCATGGGTTAGCATCTGCGTTACGACAGAGCTATTGCATGGAGGCAGCCTTGCTGAGCCTAATTGCCTTTTTGAAAGCAACTCTTGCTGGGCTGAACCCAGGTCTACGCTCTTCTCTTTCGACGTTGTTGCGGGCTCTCTGCATTTTCCTCCTTGCTCGAAGACAGTTGCGACGGAGTTCGGCGATCGTTCCATTCCACCAGTAGACTGGGCGGCGGACATGTCGTGGCTGTACTTTTCTCGGCATGGTTGCATCGCAGGCTCGAGTCAATGCTGCAATCAGCTCGTCTGGACTCAGGTTTACCAGATTGCGCTCAAATCTAATTGCCTCTGCTAGCTCTTTGGTACCACACTCACGTGCTTGCATCGCTACTTTCTCTCCGATGCAGTATCGGACTGCCAGATCGCTATCTGTATAGCCTTCGCAGACTCTCCAATTTATGTTCCTCGTTAATGCAGGACTTCAAAAGGTATAACATCAATGATGGACTCTCTGCCTTCTCTCCGGTAGGCACTCTTCGATCTATCGTTTCAGATCCACGTTTAGCCTAGCAAGTGCTTCCAGCAGACTCCAACCTCTTTGGTTAGTGAGACGGCTGCCCTACTAACGCCCAGTCATTAAAGTCACCAGCGATGACGACTGGCCTCCTGTCGGTAAGCTCCGCTACTTACCTATCCAGCATTTGATTAAACTGATCACTTGTCTAATGTGGGGGTGCGTACCAGCTACATATATAGACACCGTTAACTTTGGCGATCACGAAGCCTTCAGCTGCACGGTACACGATGTCTTGGAAAGGATATCTCCCTACTGTACATATTGCGGCGGTCCCAGCGTCATCTGCTAACCAATTGCCGTCTCCTGATGGAATACGGTATGGATCCGAAATGATTGCAACGTCGCACTTCGATTCTCTTGCGGATTGCCACAGCAGTTGCTGTGCGGTATCACAGTGGTTAAGATTAATTTGTATTACCTCCTCTGAGATTTACCAGACATCGCCTGTTTATACGCTGGACATTTCTGACCGCCATTAACGACTTCAACTTTGCCGATTTTCAATCCTTTGTCGGCAGCATCTACCGGAAGCTTTATTCCTGCGACCTGTGTACTGGATGGCCCCCTTCTTAGCCGGATTGTCATTTCGACGTCTCCCAGATTAAATTGCTCCTTCATTGCGGTAATTACATCGTCTGCCGTTGTAATCTCATCCAGATCCAAGCATTGGAGGTTCACTTCAGGCGCCATAGCACACTTTTATCTCCCACTACCCTCTCTGTTATCTCCTTATATGATGAGCTCTTGTTCTTCGAGTCACGCGCCCGTGTGCACCGGATTTTTCGTACGTCGGCACCGAAATCCACACACTACGAAAAAGTCTTGTAACATTATGTCATTTAAGACCGACATATGCAAGCGAACCAAAAGACGCATTATTGCGTCCAAATTAATTTTTACAAGGCTCTGAAAATGTGTATCCCAAATTTTACACGGCCAAAAAAACTAGTGTATGTAGCAAAAATGGTAAGGCCCAGCATGTCAATTTAACATCAGATCTTATGAGTGGGAGTCCCGTTCGATATCACTTTACCATCCTTGCTGCTTGGCAGAAGGGAGATCGAAGCTTACCATGTTCTACAATTTCATGAATATGGGGAAGCATCAGCCCATCCACTGCTTGTTCCTTGCAACTGCGCTGAAGGTGAAATGGGAGAAATGAAAACAGTGCTCAGCTGGTGCGCAAAGAATCTTGTATTCATGGGTCACTTTGTTTGTTACGGGAAGCTTTGGATTTCAGTCATTCTCACTGTAAATTTAAGCCATTTGGTAATGAGAAGCGTATTTGATGACAGAATGATACTGCAAATATATTGTTTTGGGTGTCTGAAGCAAATATGACACAATATTATGTTATAATTGGATATGCATCTCGGTTGATTACGTCAGCTTAAAGGATTGCGTCCCATATAAAATTGAGAATTTTTTGGTGTGCACAGGACCTCCAGATATCCTTCCTCGCTAGTATTCACTAGAAGCGCCTCGACTTTCTTTTTCACGCTTCCTTTGATAACATTTTGTCTTTTGCTCGCATTGATCCGATTCTTTTTCGTCTTCTTTTAGATCACTTGCCAGGGTGTCCTTCTGTGGCTATCGTCGGTCTCTTCTGGCTGTGCGACTGCCATGCATTTGAGTAGACCGTCTCTTTGTTTTTTGGAGCCTCCTGGTCTTTCGTCTCCAGGCGAGGACCTATGCCTCTTAGGCACGGATGCCGGTTGCACTAGCTTCTCTTTTTTGCTCTTGTTGGGCTCTTCGGAATCAAACCAGGTGTGTCCTTTTGCAGCGCCGCTGATGCAAGGGCGTGTTTTGCATCAGTCTATTCTCTCTCAGCTTTTTCTGCTCTCTGCGTCTCTGTCGTCACTCCGACATGGCCGACCCAAGAGCCCTCCGGATCTTTAACACCAGCACCTTGATGTCTTTATGCACATTATGCTTCTTGTCGACGAAATCGTGGAGCTCTTCTGCCTAGTTCTTTGCTGCTTGTATCGTGGGCGGCTTCTGCTCATTATTATTGCCTTGGTTGCTTACTTGCGTTAGCCTTCGCGGTATAACCACCTGACGCCTGTTCTTCCGCCTTTTTGATCTGCTGAGGCGGCGACCTCGTCAAACCACTTGTGACGAACGTATTCGACACACTTGCTCTTTCGTTGAGTTCTAAATTCTCGCGTGATTTTTGAAAACGTCGTAAGTCCAAAAGAGAGGCTCTCTTTGTTTACTTTCTCTTTCGATTATTACAAAGCCATACTAACATTTACATTGGATTTTCCAGTACCGACCTGAAGAAAATAGCTTTGTCTAGTGTGCTGAGGTGAAAATATTGCAACAAATTTTAAACTAGCCTAGATATTAGCAAAAGAGAGCGTAATGAAAGAGAGTCTCTCATTTGGACTTACGACGTTTTCAAAAATCACGCGAGAATTGTTCTTTATGTTGAAAGGGTCCCCCTCCGGATCGTTATCTCTGCCCGTTGTAGAAAGTCGTCTATAATGATCCCATGGGTACCTATGCAAGCAGTGAGGTCCATGCAAGGGTTGACACAGGTGCTTTATGGTACCGTGTTCAGAGCCGAATCGACGTAGAACAGGAACAGTGTTGTAAAATGTCATAGGTAGCTATCAATTCATGTTGTATGACGAACTTATAGCGGTTAAATAGGCCTACAACTTTGTCTAACAAGACTTTGCTGTAAATATGTAATCTGGGGCGTGGGAGGCAAAATGTCATTCAAATGACATTATGTCAAATGACACGTGACATTTTGGAGAGTTTTCACTCTCCAGCCTCAGATGTTATACTTAGAGCAATGTACCCTTGGACATAAATATAGCCCTACTCAAGCGTTATGAGTACATTCAAAATTATGGAAGAAATTTGGCTTCTAAAGAAAGTTATGAACAAATTAGTCAAATGACATGCAGATGACAATTTACAAGCCTGAACAGGAATACCCAACAGGATTGGTGGCGGGTTTTGAGCATTTCCGGAGGCCTGCCAGGTTGTTTATCGGGACGGAGGCAGTCGCACCATTAGCCTGCTCGCTGTTTCGAGGAGGTGTCACCCTTTCTTACTCAGGGAACAGAATAGCACGACCGTCAGCTCATTGTCGTTTTAACCAAACCATACACCGGTACTCATCCAATGTCGTTCGCCATTGCCAGTACGCCGTAATCAGAATCTCACTGACATCGAGCCTGATGTGCCGATGGACACTCCTGCTTGTGTTGTGCTGAAGTGCTTTGGAAGCGGCACGGGTCGCTTGTACAGAGCTGCTTATAGACTTGTGGTTTTTGTAGAGATTCAACAGAGCCCACTGTTGAATCTCCGCCACGTCCCCTAGGCAGATTCCGCTTGGGCTGACAGGGAACCAGTAAACTGGTTCCTGGGCCCGGTCATCTCCCGAAGGAAACGCCGACTTTCGGTTGTTAACAACAACCACCTCAGTCTTATGGTGAGCCAGTCCTAACTTCATGGAACTCCTCCTCTCCTCCACAGTTGCGATCGAGTGGGCTGCAGTCAACTCCACCTCTTCGATCGGTTCGCCGTAGACCTCTAGCGTAGTATCGTCAGCGAAGCCGACGAGTACCACGTCCACCGGGAACTTTAACCTCTAGACACCGTCGTACATGACGTTCCATAGCACCGGACCCAGTATGGAACCTTGCGGAACCTCTGGGGTTATGTCAACGCACTTCCGCCCCGCCTCCGTGTCGTATACCAGTACTCGATTCTGGAAGTAGCTTCCGAGAATCTTGTACAGGTACTCGGGAATTCCAAGATGCAGGAGCACATCTGCAATAGCTGCCCAACTGGCACTATTGAATGCATTCCCCATATTGAGAGTAACTACTGCATAATAGCGAACTCCCCTCCACTTACGCTGGATAGCTATCTCCGCGGATTTGGTAATCGACAAGATAGCGTCTATGGTCGATTTACCCTTTCGGAAGCCAAACTGGTTACTCGATAGACCATCCGCACCATGATCTTCTCGAGCACCTTCCCCGCCGTATCAAGCAGGCATATTGGTCTATATGTCGACGTATCCCCCGGTGGTTTTCCCGCCTTTGGCAATAGGACCAAGCTCTGCCTTTTCCATGCTTCAGGGAAGACTCCCTCGTCCAGGCATCTCTGCATTTGAACATCTCGGGAGCCTCAGCAATGGCCGCTTTGATGGCCAGGTTCGGAATACCATCCGGTCCTGGCGCCTTACCTACACTAAGGGACTGTGCAATCCCCGCAAGTTCCGCCACAGTTACTTTTCCCTCGTCGGCCACCCTGGCCCCTGGCAGCTCCACAAAGGGAGGCCAGGGACTTGGGTCGTGACGTGGGAAGAGCCCCGCGATGATCCTCTCCAGCATCTCTGGAGACCGCTCTGTAGGGGCCATCGCCCCACGTGTCTTGGCCATTACGACCCTATGGGCGTCACCCCATGGATTCGCGTTGGCACTTTGACACAGGCCCTCGAAGCAGGCTTTTTTGCTTGATCTAATCTCAGTCTTCAGAGCGGCTCTAGCAGCCACGAACGCCACCCGTCGTTCAACACGCTCCTCTTCTGTGCGTGCACGCTGCATCCGCCTCCTTGCCCGTAGGCAGGCGCGGCGCAGGTTCCCAATTGCTTGAGTCCACCAGTAAGCCGGTGGCCTCCCATTCCTAGGGTGGACATTCCTAGGCATGGTGGCATCGCATGAACGCGAGAGTACTGTTACCAGCTGCTCGCCGCTCAGACCGAGAGTATTGTGCTCGCGGCGGAGCGCTTCCTTGCACCTCGTCGTCGAAGTACGATGTCTTCGTCTTCGATGTCGTATAATCGATACTGTAGCGAACCGCCAGTTGGTCTCTGTGAGTGTAGCCATCATCTATCCTCCAGTCGAACTACTCGTTTGGCCAGGTCTCGAGAACGTAACGTCGATAATCGACTCGGCCCCGTTCCAGCTGTAGGTAGTTTTGGTACCGACATTGGCCAAATCCACATCCAACATGGTCAGTGATTCCAGCAGGATCTGCCTCCATTGATTCGTGGAACGACTTCCCCATTCCACGGCTAAGCGTTGAAGTCCCCCGCTATCACCACCGGCCTACGCCCCATCAAGTTAGCCGTCAAACAATCCAGCATACGACCGAACTGCTCGATCGACCATCGAGGAGACGCATAGCAGCTGCAGAAGAAGACCCCGTTGACTTTGGCAATGACGAAGCCCTCGTGTGTCGAAGACACGAACTCTTGGACTGGGTATTTCCCCGTTGTCCATATCGCCGCCATTTTAGACCAATCGGTGACCCAATTACCGTTCCTGGCGGGTACCCGGTAAGGATCCGCTAGGATGGTTATATCCGTTCCCCATTCAGCAACTGTCTGACACAGCTGTTGCTGGGTTGCATCACAGTGGTTCAGGTTTAGCTGTGTAACCTGCACTGTGATTTTGCAGCACGCTTAAACGCTGGGCATTTCAAACCCCCCATGGGGTGCTTGCTGTTCGCAGCTTTGCTGGAACAAATAAAAAAAATGGGAGGGATCGTGCAGCATTGTGCCTTATGTCCCTCCAATCCACAGCGTCGGCAGAGCTTGCTTCTGTCAGGGCCTCTGCAGTCCCATTGCTTGTGCCCCGGCACTTGAAGCAAACTTCGAGTTGCTCGTATATGCCACACAGGGTATATCGATCACCCCACCTTGACGCTCCCTAACTTGACTACCTTGGAGGCGTCCGCTGCAGATAGCCGAAACAATGCTACCTGTGTCCCTGCTAGACCTATCCGTTGCCGAACGGCTGTCGCCGCAGTGTCGTGACGAGCTCTTCAACTTCGGTGATCTCGTCCAGGTCTTTAACCCTTAGATTCACCTCCGTCGTGAGTGCCCTCACCTTGATCGTCTCGCCTAGGACTTCCTCCGCCAACTTCTTGTAGGCGGCGCCCTTTTGCGCAACGCTCCGCTTCAGCTCTAGGATCATCTCGCCCGTCCGGGTACGTCTTATTCGACGTACGTCGGTGCCGAGTTCACCGAGCTTAAGCGCCAGTTCGCGAGAAGCGAGACCCCCTTTCCAAGGGAGGTTGAAACGATGTTCTCCGATTTGGGTCAAATTTTCTGGGTTTGTTCATATATGTAAAAGAAGACATTTTGCAAATTTTCAGATTTTTTCATTGAGGGGAAGTGTGGTAAAACGGCCATTCAAAAATTATTGTTCAAAAATCGTCAATCGACTGACCGATTTAAATTCTGCACGCTTTTTCTACTTAACTAGTACTTTATACCAAGTGGTTAATATGGTTATAAAGTTGTTTACTTTAGGAGAAAATGGACTTTTTCGATAAAAAATGATCGTTTTTCCAAAGGAAATATTTTTCACCAACAGATCTAGGATAAAAAACTAAACCCGTAAGGCAATTAAGGAACTAAAGAGCTTTCATCTCATATATCAGCGGTTCTCAACCTTTTTAATGAGAGGTACCCCTTCGAACTTTTGCATTGATTGAGGTACCCCCTATATTTTGCTGTAAATGAAAATAGGCATAACTAAAAATGAACCTGAAAACTAACGGCATATAGCCCATAGTTAACTAACAGCGTACATCCTTAACGGCTCTCCATAAAGTGGGCTGAAATTTTTGTTATTCCGTGCAACTTTCCAACTCACATTACGATTAACCATCAAGCTTCCTACAGGACTACTGAAGGCTTTTGAGCCCCGAACCAATTGAAAGTAGGCTTCTGCGCCTCTTGAAGGAAGGCTTCCGAGCCTCTTGAAGGGAGGTTTCCAAGCCCCATGAAAGGAGGCTTCCGAGCCTCTTGAAAGGAGGCTTCCAGGCCTCTTGAAAGGAGGCTTCCGGGCCTCTTGAAAGGAGGCTTCCGGGCCTCTTGAAAGGAGGCTTCCGGGCCTCTTGAAAGGAGGCTTCCGGGCCTCTTGAAAGGAGGCTTCAGGGCCTCTTGAAAGGAGGCTTCCGGGCCTCTTGAAAGGAGGCTTCCGGGCCTCTTGAAAGGAGGCTTCCAGGCCTCTTGAAAGGAGGCTTCCGGGCCTCTTGAAAGGAGGCTTCCGGGCCTCTTGAAAGGAGGCCTCTGGTCTCTTGAAAGGAGGCTTCCGGGCCTCTTGAAAGGAGGCTTCCGGGCCTGTTGAAGGGAGGCTTCCGGGCCTCTTGAAAGGAGGCTTCCGGGCCTCTTGAAAGGAGGCTTCCGGGCCTCTTGAAAGGAGGCTTCCGGGCCTCTTGAAAGGAGGCTTGAAAGGAGGCTTCCGGGCCTCTTGAAAGGAGGCTTCCGGGCCTCTTGAAAGGAGGCTTCCGGGCCTCTTGAAAGGAGGCTTCCGGGCCTCTTGAAAGGAGGCTTCCGGGCCTCTTGAAAGGAGGCCTGGGCCTCTTGAAAGGAGGCTTCCGGGCCTCTTGAAAGGAGGCTTCCGGGCCTCTTGAAAGGAGGCTTCGGGCCTCTTGAAAGGAGGCTTCCGGGCCACTTGAAAGGAGGCTTCTGGGCCTCTTGAAAGGAGGCTCTGGGCCTCTTGAAAGGAGGCTTCGGGCCTCTTGAAAGGAGGCTTCTGGGCCTCTTGAAAGGAGGCTTGGGCCTCTTGAAAGGAGGCTTCTGGGCCTCTTGAAAGGAGGCTTCCGGGCCTCTTGAAAGGAGGCTTCCGGGCCTCTTGAAAGGAGGCTTGGGCCTCTTGAAAGGAGGCTTCCGGGCCTCTTGAAAGGAGGCCTGGGCCTCTTGAAAGGAGGCTTCCGGGCCTCTTGAAAGGAGGCTTCCAGGCCTCTTGAAAGGAGGCTTCCGGGCCTCTTGAAAGGAGGCTTCCGGGCCTCTTGAAAGGAGGCTTCGGGCCTCTTGAAAGGAGGCTTCTGGGCCTCTTGAAAGGAGGCTTCCGGGCCTCTTGAAAGGAGGCTTCGGGCCTCTTGAAAGGAGGCTTCCGGGCCTCTTGAAAGGAGGCTCTGGGCCTCTTGAAAGGAGGCTGGGGCCTCTTGGAAGGAGGCTTCCGGGCCTCTTGAAAGGAGGCTTCTGGGCCTCTTGAAAGGAGGCTTCCGGGCCTCTTGAAAGGAGGCTTCCGGGCCTCTTGAAAGGAGGCTTCCGGGCCTCTTGAAAGGAGGCTTGGGCCTCTTGAAAGGAGGCTTCCGGGCCTCTTGAAAGGAGGCTTCCGGGCCTCTTGAAAGGAGGCTTCGGGCCTCTTGAAAGGAGGCTTCTGGGCCTCTTGAAAGGAGGCTTCCGGGCCTCTTGAAAGGAGGCTTCCGGGCCTCTTGAAAGGAGGGCCTCTTGAAAGGAGGCTTCCGGGCCTCTTGAAAGGAGGCTTCCGGGCCTCTTGAAAGGAGGCTTCCGAGCCTCTTGAAAGGAGGCTTCCGAGCCTCTTGAAAGGAGGCTTCCGAGCCTCTTGAAAGGAGGCTTCCCAGCCTCTTGAAAGAAGGCTTCCGGGCCTCTTGAAAGGAGGCTCTCGGGCCATTTGAAAGGGGGCTCTCGGGCCATTTGAAAGGAGGCTTCTGGGCCTCTTGAAAGGAGACTTCCGGTCCAAGCAGCACAAGTCAGACAAAAATGGCTGGAGGCTTCCGGGCCTCTTGAAAGGAGGCTTCCGGGCCTCTTGAAAGGAGGCTTCCGGGCCTCTTGAAAGGAGGCTACCGGGCCTCTTGAAAGGAGGCTTCTGGGCCTCTTGAAAGGAGGCTTCCGGGCCTCTTGAAAGGAGGCTTCCGGGCCTCTTGAAAGGAGGCTTCCGAGCCTCTTGAAAGGAGGCTTCGGGCCTCTTGAAAGGAGGCTTCCGGGCCTCTTGAAAGGAGGCTTCCGGACCTCTTGAAAGGAGGCCTCCGGGCCTCTTGAAAGGGAACGGGCGTCTCGAAAGGAGGCTTCCGGGCCTCTCGAAAGGAGGCTTCAGGGCCTCTTGAAAGGAGGGTTCCCGGGCCACTTGAAAGGAGGCTTCCGGGCCTCTTGAAAGGAGGCTTCCAGGGCCTCTTGAAGGGAGGCTTCGGGCCTCTTGAAAGGAGGCTTCGGACCTCTTGAATGTAGGCTTCCGGGCCTCTTGAAAGAAGGCTTCCGGGCCTCTTGAAAGGAGGCTTCCGGACCTCTTGAAAGGAGGCTTCCGGGCCTCTTGAAAGGAGGCTTCCGGGCCTCTTGAAAGGAGGCTTCCGGGCCTCTTGAAAGGAGGCTTCCGGGCCTCTTGAAAGGAGGCTTCCGGGCCTCTTGAAAGGAGGCTTCCGGGCCACTTGAAAGGAGGCTTCTGGGCCTCTTGAAAGGAGGCTTCCGGGCCTCTTGAAAGGAGGCTTCCGGGCCTCTTGAAAGGAGGCTTCCGGGCCTCTTGAAAGGAGGCTTCCGGGCCTCTTGAAAGGAGGCTTCCGGGCCTCTTGAAAGGAGGCTTCCGGGCCTCTTGAAAGGAGGCTTCCGGGCCTCTTGAAAGGAGGCTGGGCCTCTTGAAAGGAGGCTTCTGGGCCTCTTGAAAGGAGGCTTCGGGCCTCTTGAAAGGAGGCTTCCGGGCCTCTTGAAAGGAGGCTTCCGGGCCTCTTGAAAGGAGGCTTCCGGGCCTCTTGAAAGGAGGCTTCTGGGCCTCTTGAAAGGAGGCCTGGGCCTCTTGAAAGGAGGCTTGGGCCTCTTGAAAGGAGGCTTCGGGCCTCTTGAAAGGAGGCTTCCGGGCCTCTTGAAAGGAGGCTTCCGGGCCTCTTGAAAGGAGGCTTCGGGCCTCTTGAAAGGAGGCTTCCGGGCCTCTTGAAAGGAGGCTTGGCCTCTTGAAAGGAGGCTTCCGGGCCTCTTGAAAGGAGGCTTCCGGGCCTCTTGAAAGGAGGCCTGGGCCTCTTGAAAGGAGGCTTCCGGGCCTCTTGAAGGAGGCCTGGGCCTCTTGAAAGGAGGCCTGGGCCTCTTGAAAGGAGGCTTCCGGGCCTCTTGAAAGGAGGCTTGGGCCTCTTGAAAGGAGGCTTTCGGGCCTCTTGAAAGGAGGCTTCCGGGCTTCTTGAAAGGAGGCTTCGGGCCTCTTGAAAGGAGGCTTCAGGGCCTCTTGAAAGGAGGCTTCGGGCCTCTTGAAAGGAGGCTTCCGGGCCTCTTGAAAGGAGGCTTCCGGGCCTCTTGAAAGGAGGCTGGGCCTCTTGAAAGGAGGCTTCCGGGCCTCTTGAAAGGAGGCTTCGGGCCTCTTGAATGGAGGCTTCCGGGCCTCTTGAAAGGAGGCTTCCAGGCCTCTTGAAGGAGGCTTCCGGGCCTCTTGAAAGGAGGCTTCCGGGCCTCTTGAAAGGAGGCTTCCGGGCCTCTTGAAAGGAGGCTTCCGGGCCTCTTGAAAGGAGGCTTCCGGGCCTCTTGAAAGGAGGCTTCCGGGCCTCTTGAAAGGAGGCTTCCGGACCTCTTGAAAGAAGGCCTCCGGGCCTCTTGAAAGGGAAAGGGCCTCTTGAAAGGAGGCTTCCGGGCCTCTTGAAAGGAGACTTCCGGGCCTTTAGAAAGGAGACTTCCGGGCCTTAAGAAAGGAGACTTCCGGGCTTCTTGAAAGGAGGCTTCCGGGCCTCTTGAAAGGAGGCTTCCGGGCCTCTTGAAGGGGGGTTCCAGGCCTCTTGAAAGGAGTCTTCTGGGCCTCTTGAAAGTAGGCTCCCGGCCCTTTTGAATGAAGGCTTCCAATCCTCTTGAAAGGAGGCTCCCAATCCTCTTGAAAGGAGGCCTCCGGGCCATTTGAAAGGAGGCTTCCGGGCCTTTTGAAAGGTGGCTTCCGGACCTCTTGAAAGGAGGCTTCCGGGCCTCTTTAAAGAAGGCTTCCGGGCCTCTTGAAAGGTGGCTTCCGGGCCTCTTGAAAGGAGGCTTCCGGGCCTCTTGAAAGGAGGCTTCCGGACCTCTTGAAAGGAGGCTTCCAGGCCTCTTGAAAGGGAAAGGGCCTCTTGAAAGAAATCTTCCGGGCCTCTTGAAAGGAGGCTTCCGGGCGTCTTGAAAGGAGGCTTCCGGGCCTCTTGAAAGGAGGTTCTTTTAAGTAGGTTCACGTGCCCCTAAAGGGAGCCTTCCGAGACTTTTGAAAGGAACCTTCTGAGCCTCTTAAAACAAGGCTTCTAGACCTCTTGAAAGGAGTCGTTCAAGCCTCTTGAAAAGCCACCTTCGAACAGCTTGGAAGAACGCTTTCGATGAAAAAGAAGAAGAAGCGTAGAAAGATGCTTTTAATCTTCTTGCAACGAAAAAACCGAGCTTTCAGAAAAAAGAAGCCTTCATGGCTCTCAAACGAAGGCTTCTGAACATATTCGTCTTAACAACATTTTGTTGTTGTGGTTGTTGATTGTGCAGGTCAGTTGGCTTGAATTTTCTGATCGCTATGCATATTATGTACAAGACAATGTCCGCCATTACGCATTTTTGTCCGAGGTACCCCCTGTAGCTAGTAAAGGTACCCCCAGGGGTACATGTACCCCAGGTTAAGAACCGCTGTCATATATAATTCAGAAGCGCCAACTCAAGAATTTCTAAGAAAATCGCAATTCTCTGCAACACTGTTTATTCAAAAGAAAGTTCGCACAAATTTCGACCCTACTTATGTTGATGTTTCCGATCTGGTGAAAACTGTCCAAACTTTTTTGTCCAAGTAGAAATTAAAAATCAAGATTTTCATTAGGGGAGTATAGGGTGAAATAGCCCTTTAAAAATAAATGTCAAAAAATACATCATTTTTTTATGTGAGTTCTAGCAGAAAATACATAAGTTTAAAAACATTATGTCTACTTCCTTACAATTCACCTATATTTTTTGTCTCAATAGATACGTATATCCTCCGCTGATCTATATTGGATAGCAATCTATTTGCAGAACAATTTTCAACAGAAGTAAAATAGGACCAAAATAAGTGCCTTAAACATTAGCACGTCTTTCGCACACTGAAACAAAAATAAACGGATTCGGCGAAAGTGCTTGTTGATATATTTTTTTAATCAGCTACAATTACTGCGGGTACCGGTACTGATGTTGCTTTTACAGCTATGCGAAAAAAAAATATTCTTAACGGCAAATGAGCAATTTCGGTAAATTGGGTAAAATAGTCTTGTTGAAATAAAATGTCAAAAATTCATAAATTTTTATATGTGAGCTCAAGCAGAATATACATTAGAATAAAAACATGACGTATTTCCTTTCAAACTTAAAAATTTATTGAAACTTATTTAAGTGCGCCGACTTAAGAACAAACCATCAAATTATAAGTTTCCGCACACTGCACTGTTTGTTTGCACGCCAGTTTGTGATAATCGCAACTCCATTTTTTATCGATGTTTCTGCATTTGGCTGAATCTTACAAGGTTTATTTCTATATGTAGAAGAAACTATTCGGCAAAATATTATGATAGGGAGAGAGGGGTAAATAGATCTCCAAATATAAATAATGTTACGAAACCAGATGATCGTAACCACACTTCTTAGATTTGATTAGTTTGCTAGTTTGCTTTGAAATTCTTCCAAGCGTAGTATTTTTATGGTTTTTTATCTGTCAACAATTAAATACTTCACAATCTCTCAATCTCAAAAAATAACGTGAACTGGTTATCTAGTCATGTCATTTATATAATATTCCGGCAGAGGTATTGTAAACTTAGCGCCGTCTTAAACTCCCGTTCAAAAATATTGTCCCACCAAAATATATTTCCACCAGTTCCTCCATATATGGGTGACGTCTTAACTGCAAGAACGATGGTTCAAGAACGAGTTAAAGTACTTCAACACGGTAGTCTATTCCTCGGTGAAAATAGCAATAGACAGATTTTTCAAAAAGTATTGCAAGCTTTCAGGTGGTGTAAATTAAGCCGAGAATAAAACAGTTTTACTTGGTAATCTTTTAATTAATTGATTGAGCAATCTACAATTTATATACTTTAACTATGAGTGTAGAAACGTGTATCCTGAAATTTGAAGTATTTTCATGAGGGGTGTGCTTCAAAATCGTCAGACAATAGTATACTCTATCCTATTCAATAGTATACACATTACATTGTTACGATCTCCGTGTAAAAAAATCAACTCGTTGTAGAAAAAAAAAGTTTTTTCTCGTATCGTGCAAAATGAATGCAACTTTGTTAAACTTTGGAGTTTTTTTACACAGTTGTGTAAACATAGAATCGAGGGTATTCCATCTATGAGATAAAATTGGCCAACCCTTGAAAATATATATACCCGATTAGAACTTTTATGTATTTTCTGCTAGAACTCACATAAAAAAATTGAAGTATTTTTTGACATTTATTTTTAAAGAGCTATTTTACCCTACACTCCCCTTATAAAAATCCTGATTTTTTATTTCTACTTAGACAAAAAAGTTTGAACAGTTTTCACCACATCGGAAAACATCAACATAAGTAGGGTCGAAATTTATGTGAACTTTCTTTTGAATAAACAGTGTTGCAGAAAATTGCGATTTTCTTAGAAATTCTTGAGTTGGCGCTTCTGAATTATATATGAGATAAAAGCTCTTTAGTTCCTTAATTGCCTTACGGGTTTAGTTTTTTATCCTAGATCTGTTGGTGAAAAATATTTCCTTTGGAAAAACGATCTTTTTTTATCGAAAAAGTCCATTTTCTCCTAAAATAAACAACGTCATAACCATATTAACCACTTGGTATAAAGTTCTAGTTGAGTAGAAAAAGCGTGCAGAATTTAAACAAAATCGGTCAGTCATTGCCAAAGTTATTGCATTTTTTGGTTTTGGCGATTTTTGAACAATAATTTTTGAAGGGCCGTTTTACCCCACTTCCCCTCAATGAAAAAAATCTGAAAATTTGCAAAATGTCTTCTTTTACATATATGAACAAACCCTGAAAATTTCATCCAAATCGGAGAATATCGATACAAGAGGGGGTCGCGCTTCTCGTGAACTGACTCTTAACGTCACTCCTCATCGCCTGCAAGACGTCCGTGTACTTAGCCTCGTCCGTCTTGATGACTAGGGCATCGCACCTGGAGCGGTTGGCGCCTACCCTAGACTTCTTGCTACCCTCATTCGCCTGGGCCTTCTTTTCGGCTCTTGACATCTTCGGTTTCCTCTTGTTCAACAAAATCATTCTGAATACCAGTACTTTCACACAAAAAAGTGCTGGTTGCATCTGACAATTCGTGACAGCGGTTGCTGGTTGCAGATGAAGTTACATTTTTTCCTCTTTGCAAGTCCCGTCCCAGGCCACGATGCGTCCCCTACATTCTCTACTGATATCGTTTTCGGCGGTCACCAGTGGATGCCTTTGAAACTCGAATTACGAAGATCCGTGGTCGTGCATTTGCTGCCATAGCTGGTATCGTTCTATTGTATCATATAGTTGAAGTGTGGGCACGTTGTATTCGAGGCGTTTCTGCAATAGCTGGCGTATGACGAACACCTGATATGTGGTAGACCGTTCGTCCATGAACCCCGCCTGGTACTGCCCAACGACCTCTCTTGCAATTGATGCTTGTCGACGGCATAAAATTTGGAAGAGTACCTTGAAGGCGGCATTCAGCAATGTGATTGTGCGGCCGTTACTACAATCCAGCTTATCTCATTCTTAGTAGATAGGAGTATGGGACACACGACACTCCTCCTCACAAAACTTTATAATTACCCCATGCAGCGCTTTAGCCTCATCACAGTGTTCAAATAGCTCTCCTGGTAGCTGATCAACCTAAAGGCTTTTGTTGTTTTTCAGCCAGCAATTCATCTTCTGGATTTCCTGGAGTACCGGAGCCCGAAAACGTATGCTGTGCGCGAAAGAAATAAACATAAAAAAAACTTAAATATGATTTGATTTGGTTATAAATAAATCACAGTAACTCCTTCATAACAAATGTTCAGCTGATGTTTCAGTAGACGAACTTAAACCGAGATTCGCACAAGAAAAATAAATAAGTGTGCATCTTGTGAAAAAAATTTAATAATTGTTTTTGACACTCATTTATCATTTTTGATATTCATAGAGAAGCCTTAAGCAAGTAAGTGCAGTGCGTGTTTCAGCCGTCGGGAAAGTGATAAAATATCTACCTTGTGTTCGGTGGCTCATGTGCATGTATTGCGTTTTCCTCCGTACGAAACAAGCGCGATCTTCAAAAGTTTGCACTTGCCATCGAGCAAGTGAGTACAGAATGCTGCGCTTCCGTTCGGTCGTCCAAAACGCGAGTTTCCTTAGTTTCCATATGACACCGAGCGTGCATGTTTTAACTTTTTACTCGTCGCGAGCTATCGAATTAGTGTTATTTCCCATCCCATAGATCGCATCACATACCAAAGTGAATCCAGATAAATTATCCTTTGTAACTAAAACGATATCCTATCCCAAGACAATCGTGGAGATGCAGAGGTATACTTGGTCTCTAGTAGCAACGAGAGTCGGACTAACAATCCTTCCCTTCCTATATGACCGTTGGCTTTAACTATTTGAGCTCCCGAAGCGTGTACATTGAGAATGGGTAGCTAATCCCAAGCCCCATTTATTGTGTTCTCTGTACAATTTCGCAGGTTCAGTCAATCACGGAGTAGCAACTACGAATTGTGCGGTCATAATGCTCATGGTCATGCTGATTTTTAATTTTTGATCTTCATGCATTTTCTGGAGATTCTCCGGTTCGTTTACCATAAACATAAAACATTTTCATGTCAATTTCTGGAAAGCTATTTAGAACTCTTTAATGGAATAACTTCACTTGTTACTTGTCATCCCTCTCAAGTAGTGGTATTAAATGGTACTATTTATTTAATACCACTAACTCGTTTAATGGCAGGTGAATTTCTCGCTAGTTTCCCTTACAGACTTGAATTTGCTTAACACTCGAGCGCGTGCGCTGCGATACACGCATTACCGTTCAAGGGCAGTGTGTGTGCAGAACACTTAAATTATGGGTTTAGAGCTGATAACATTCGTCCCTAATAAGGCTGATCACCTGATGTTACAAGTTTTCATCAGTAGAAAAGTAAACAACCAGATGGAGACGCATGGTGAATTAACTTCTTACGAACAAGCTTATTATGTATGTATGTCAATCATTTCTGTAAATTTTACAAATTGTTTGTGTATGCCAGCAAGT
Source organism: Armigeres subalbatus (assembly GCF_024139115.2). NCBI lineage: Eukaryota > Metazoa > Arthropoda > Insecta > Diptera > Culicidae > Armigeres > Armigeres subalbatus. Next base: position 202,995 of record NW_026943250.1, on the reverse strand, counting down.
CCATAAAAGCTTGTATTTGGGATAATCTAAGCTGTGCCATATACTACAAAGTGTGTATTTTCAATAAAAATTTTCTCGCGGTACCGCAAGTGCTTGCAATCATTGATTAAGTAATTTGCAATTCATCAATTTAACAATTCGTAATCTATTAGAGTAATCGATTGATGCGTTAATTCAATATTTTGTTGATTATTTATTTCATTTTTATTTCAATACGATTGACACTTTATGCCCCGCTTTTGACATCTGATTATTATTTTTATTTAGGAGGTGAAATGCATATCATATGAAATATATGCTGCTTGATTAATGCAAATGATTGCTCAAATCGATAAAATAATCAAGATGTGTCTTATGCGAGACTATGCAGCAATTTTCCATCAGAGCATATCATGTACAAAAATTCCTGATAAATTTTAGAAATATGTCGATAATAAAAATATTCAAACCTTTTAGGAGATGATCCAGCCAATGGTTGAAAATCTCTTCACTAAAGAAAAGACAAACAAAATCAAACCGAGAAAAAACCCACATTTACCGTGCTGCGTCTTCGAAAATGTTTCGATTCTTCCTCTGCCCCTTCGTGCCGAAGCATAAACATCGAAAAAGTGCATGACCACCATTCATACAGCTTTTCAGCACCCAATTTCCATCGTATAAATCATGTTCCGATGATCACCGAAACGTGGTTCGTCCGTTCGGTTGGTCGTTCGACGTTTTGCATCACCAAGCCGAATAGCTCGTTTGCCATTTTTTTTATCTTTCATTCGTTCCACTTTGTCGGTTTATATTTCTGTTAAATGTTTGTTTTTGTGAACGTTAAAATTTTAAGCCACTACTGGACAGGGGCAGAGATGGAGGCAAACCCGTGCAGCTCGGACGTCCTGCGAGAAGATTATTTTTCCGCGCAGCTTCTTGCCTCTTCTGTCGCGCTGCCGGTCGATGGGGTGCAAATCACTGGCTTATGTTATTTACTAGATTAACTTCAATCATTCGCAACTGTGTTGTTTTGGATAAATAAATATTTCAAGTTTTAATGGGATTATCGGGGATTGGAACTGTATGGATTCGGACGTCGCGTGATTCGGCTTGTCGGGTTGGATAGTGGTAGCGGGGTTCGTTCCATGAACGGCGGTAATGGGATTTTATTGGAAATCAATTGGGTAGAATGATTTGTAACTGGATCATTAGCACGGGTGATGAGTGGCATTGGAGAGATTTATGATCCCCGTGGAAACGATGTTTAGCTTTTTCCTTCCGTCCGAGGGGATTGCCGGGGCTTTTCATGCTCGTAGTTTAGGATGGAACAATCAGAGATGATTAATTTGTTTGAAAACAATTAGTGGAGTTAATTCATGAAGTGGAAATGCAACTGCTGCGCAATACAACCTCACTATCTGTTGAAATCATCTTCTCCATGGGGACTTTTGTTGTTGTCATTGTAAATTACGACTAGTGCATAGTGCTTTTTTAGAATTGTATGCTTCACTGGCGCCATCCGACTACAATCATCGATCATCCATCGAATTTAATTTAAACGAATAGAAAAAAAATAACAAATTTTAAAAATAATGAAACTGAGAATATGAAAATGAAATAATGAAATTTAAAAATAATGAAACTGAGAATATTGAGCAGCTGTTTATAATCATACTCTGCGGCTGTCTAAACGGTTTTGTCGAATTTGGCGAATACCTAAATAGAATCTAAAAGCCGATCCTTCCATCCCCTGTCAATTTAGACAAAGTTTATACGTCAATTTTGACATTAATGAATTCGTAAAAAATCAGTTTTGAACTGGTTGTTGTCCATCTGCCACCAGTTTCACCCTTCGTGCCAGCCAAATGGCAAGGGTTACATCAAAATTGAAGATTTTTATTTCCCCGAAATGAGGAATAACACAACCGTTTTTGCTTCACTACATACCCGATTCCACCCAGGCGGCCCACAATGACCTGGGGGATATATGTATGCGGTTCGGTACCAGAGGTCCGTTCCCACCCGATGCCAGCTGGTCTCTTATCTGTGGGAGGGAAAAAATATTTTGCGGCCCAATTTATTTTCGACCATAAAGTTTAACGGCACCGCCAGCAGCAGCAAACGATGGCGGCGCTCAACCGCCCTTATCATCATTGTTTCGGCTCCTCTGGGGCCACTAAAGCTGCCGTCGGAGCCACAAGATTTTTCTGTGCGGATCTCATTGATTGAAGCCATCAGTCTCGACGATTTATGTCGGACTCCGCGCAGAGGTCGCTAAAAATTGTGAAATCTGTGCACGAAAGTCCGGCCGTTGCGTATATCATTGTTAATTGGCATTAACTTTTTTTATGATATGGATTTCAGTTGAGCTTTTCCTGTTATGTTCCGGTAACTAAGGTAACTGTTGGGATTTTTGAATGCTCGAACGGAAATAGCACAATTTTACCAAAATTAAGTTTTTGTTCTTTTGTCCTTTTGTTTTCGAACATGAGAAAATGATTTTTCATTGCGTTGCTGTATCACTATAAGCCCAGAAACCAGGTGCAACCGAAGCAAACCAGACGACCACTAGTCAAGGCTGAAATGTGGCCAACGCGGTGGCGGTATGAAAATGCCAAGATAAATACCGGATTGAGATCCTTCCGGACGGAATGCCAAGGATGTGGTGATAGCCGCAAGTCTTCTCCTTCACTGGATGCAGTTGGACTCAGTGGCTTCGAAACAGGTGGTTGAAACACTGCATGCGGGTTGGAAGAAAAATGAGATAAACTTATGAACATGCGCTGCACTGCACGAACCGTCACGAATGGTGGAGCAAAGACAATGGCATGGCATCGAGTTTCTTCCTCCCCCAAGTGAATCTATGCTATGGTGGAGATACCACCAGAGCATAAAAACCAGTCTAGCTTTGTCTATTTGCCAGTGTGAGTGTTTGTAGTAGGAAAACGGAAAACTATACGGAAATGTATTCAACAGAGCGTTGCTGCTTACAGTGCCGGAGCCAGGAAAGATCTCAACATTTGTGTTTTCTAATCTTCCCTTCCGGTGACTCTGTCTCTGCATATTCCGAACGTTTTATGGTGGATCGAGCAGCGAAAAGCCATTAGGAATGACGTTTTAGCATGTCGTCATTTGCGCTCCATCGAATTTAACAGCACCATATGGAAAGTGCTTTCGACTGTTCCAGTTTGAGATATAAAACGTCAATGTTTCAAACCAAGTTTGATCTCGCTAAGCAAAATACCGAATGCGTGATCAAATCCATCATTTTTCTCCATTGGCATACTTCATACATCGTCAATAGTTCGCTGGTTTCATTTTTTTGCTATGTTTGCTATGTTGGCCATATTGAATCAAAATAAAAAAAAAACAAAAATTAGTTCACACCTCAGCAGTAATAATGCAACGAAAACCCTATGACAAATAATCATTTCCAGAGCTCCCAACGTTACAAAATATCTGCTACTAAGTGCTCGCAACTAACCGTTCAGCACAACGAAGTACCGCAATGAAACAGGACGCACTCGCAATGGTTCTGCTGCTTCATTGTGTTCGGCACAGCATCGCAGCTTTTCTAAATACTGACACCCTCTCTGTTGCACCTCCAACGTATCGGAGGCAGGGGGTGAATCACGAACGCCACCTAGTCACAGCTTGGGCCATAAAAATAATACGGTCCAAGATGCATAAATCCATACGAAATAAGCTTCCGGATCTCCGGTGCCACACGGCGTGGTCCCACTCGTCTTGGTTTTCATTGCTATGTGAGTTGGGGAGGGGATCACCGAGCGCCGTCAGAAGGAGAGTGGATTGAAGCCGGAAAACCATCAACCCTGGCTGGGATGAAACAAATGAATGAATGCACGATTCGGTTATTGTAGGTTGTCTCTGCTAGTGCCAGAGACTTTCAATTTATTGTGGAACAATCCTTTGGTAGAAAGAAGGAATTCTTATATCATGTAATTGTTGTCTGAGGGCGGCCCATCAGGTGACCTTCTCGAGTATTGTCCTTCATGTAATCCTTGATCTCCATAAACCTTTACCATGGTGTTGAACATTATTTGCTTGCAACCCTTGTTTTTATTATGCCACCATGACTCGTACCATGTAGTCGACTTTTATGTCGTTGTGTTCCCACGAAATCTGCCGTGTTGCACAAATATGAACAGATCATCAAATGAATAGTTTTTTTGGGCAAAGAAGCTGTTCTTACTGAACGAACATGATTTGGAGTTACTGTAATTAGGGACCAACAACGATGACGACCACGTCATCATCATGGTGAGCGCCACTGGAAAGCAGTAGTATGTTAGTTGGGAAGGTAATCAGTTGATGGTCGCCTCAACAAGCGATCAGAATCTTTTTTGACAAAAGTGTATCAGTTCGAAAACAACGAAAAAACCTTAATTAATCCACCTTGCGGTAATGTTGTCTTTCTCGTGCGTTATAAAAATGGTGTTTTGGCCATAAATTCCGATCCAGCTCATGCATTTCCTCTTAAGTTCCGTCCTCTGGCTCACGCTAACTCGCCGACTGGATAGCTGATCAGATGCTTAGTCGTTTCGATCCCTCATCGGCGGTCGTACAACAATTATCCGGCTCGAATACTCTTGACTCCCTGGTTTACCAGCTCGGTTGAAGGAAGTTTTCGCTCTGACTGTGTCCCTTTGGCGCTTTACGCTTCCTTCTTCTTTCTTCTTACTTCAGCAGGTTAGATGCTCGAGTGCTGAGGTCGAACCAGACTATTTACTGCACAAAATTTTCACCCGAACTGATGCTTATTCGCTAAACCCTTCTCCATTAACGCTGCTGCTCCGACAGTATTTGCTTCTCGACGCTGCTTACCGCATTTCACGTTATTTATTAATTTATTTATTCAGACTAAGGCCAAAGTGGCATGTGCAGTACATAAGAGTCTACTTTATTCGGCTTGGTCCATGGTTACACGACGCCAACCACGCATTCTACGGAGAGTCCACAAGTCATTTTCCACCTGATCGATGCACCTTGCCCGTCGTCCGATTTTCGCGGTGTGAACGATGGATGTTCTCCCAGCAGCTCATGCAACTCGTGGTTCATTCGCCTCCTCCACGTACCGTCCGCTATCTGCCCCCCACCTTTGATGGTACACAGCACTTTCCTTTCGAAAACTCCAAGTGCGCGTTGGTCTGCCACGAGTATCATCCAGGTTTCGTGTCCTTAGAGGACTACCGGTCTAATGTGCGTTTTGCAGATTTCCAGTTTGGTAGGGGAAGGGGGGGCAATATGCCCTAGCTAAGCAAACACTGCTCTATTGTCTTATTTGTAACGCTATTCATGGGTATTTTTACATTATGCATCAGTTAAACAAGATAGTTAGTTGATGCCATTCAAAAATTGTCAAAAATCTCAATCATATTGATAATATTCACATTTCAAGAAATTGGGGATATTTTGTTGCCGGAAAACTCATGAGGCAAAACGCCTTTCAGCTGGCGGCTCCTAGGGAACAAAGTACCACGCGTCGGCGAATCAGCATTCTAGTATAGATAGTTCGTGGAGACGCAAGTACTTTGTAGGTTATTGCCACTAGGGCGTTTTGCCTCGCCAAAATGTTAGATGTTTCTTCAAAATGTGGAAATTTTCGGTTTTTCCGACCTTCCCATGCACTATTTTGAAACTTTCTTCGCCTATCCTACATAATTTTAGATCTAGTTTTGTTACGCACATATTAATGACGGTAAATATGAGGGAAACCACAAAAGGCGTTTTGCATCGGGGGGGCGTTTTGGGGCCTCTTCCCCTACGGATATTTGATCGGAGCGTCTTGCGGAATCCAAAATACGTACCATTCCCATCCACTATGCGTCCCCCAATTTCTCTGCTGGTATCTTTTTTGGCAGTCACCAGTGAGCCCAAGTACACGAATTCTTCTACCACCTCGATTTCATCACCATCAATGCAAACTCGCGGTGGGTAGCTCACATTGTCCGCATTTCACGTGTCTTCCTCGTAACAAATTTGCACTGTATCCGCTACATTAACACACGCGAGGCAAAAGGGCGAGTGACTTTGTCTTTGAATAGAGCAGGTTGGTTCACCTTCCATTCTCCACATTGTCCCACTCCTGCAGCCACTTTAGCATAGAGTCCTTCCGATGGTGGCACTCGACATCCTTTGCTAGGGTTTTGCAGTTTACAGTCCAAAGAAATAGTGCTGTACGCACTCGCAACTTGGATAGCCATTACTTGAAACACGCTGATCAACGTCCTGCGTTTACGTTTCGTCTTGAGTGCAGCCCCCTAGGCTGAAACTCCGTAGCTTAGTATAGAAGATAATACGGCCACCAGAAGACGCTTACTGCTGCCTTCGGACCACCGACATTCGGCATGATCCTTGCTAGTGCACTAATCATATTTCCTCTTTTTATCGCAGGAATAGACAACATGGTGTTGATATTCAAACAATCGTGAATTATCACTCATAGATGTCTCAGAGTCCGCAGATGGTATATCGTGCCTTCCGGCGATACACACGAGATCTCATTAGTTTTGGCGATTACAAGCCTGCCATCCAGTTGCCATTGTCATAAGAAATCCGATTCGACTTAGCAATAATGGCCACGTTGGGCGCACATTGCTTCTGTTGTCGACTACCACAACGATTGCTGTGCGGTGTTGCAAAGACTGAGATTTAAAGAGCCGGATGACACACAGCTATGCGAATCTATAACAAAAGGTCAAAAGGATAAAAGGTCGAAAGACAAAAGGTCAAAAGGACAAAAGGTCGAAAGACAAAAGGTGGAAAGGACAATAGGTCGAAAAGACAAAACTGTGAATGGACAAAGGTCGAAAGGAAAAAAAATGTCGAAAAGAACGAAAGGTCGATCAATAGCAAGTATATAACAAGCTAGGTGTATTGCTAAGGAATTTGTGAAATGCATTTAACTTCAAGCAGAAGTAATACACTCATCTCATCAGTCAAAGTTGAAGAATGAGAAATTTTTCAAGAAGGAGTAGGGGAAATGACGGCCTTGGGTAGGTTTTGTTCAATTATTGTCAGGGGGGTTTTTGTTGACCAAATTTTATGAAATTTGGCCACAATATTGCAAAGAATGTTTAGGCCAAATTTGAGCATAATTAGTTATAGAAAACCCCCCTGACAATAATAGAACAAAACCTGCCAAAGCCGTCATTTTCCCTAATTACCAGAAAACAATATTACAAATATCTAAGAAATGATTAACTTGATGAACTTGTATTGTGTAAAATGATGACTTGTATTGTGCGCACGGGACTGACACTTGTATACCTCCACCACAGCTCATTCCGTAGCCAACATTGAAAATTCCGCACTGACAGCCATAAGGAGAATCATGAGAAAGAAAGAGATAGGTGCGTTCCAGACTGACAGTTTCATAAACGACAAGCAGAAGAAACGAGACTGCATCTATACTACGAAAACACAACCAAAACATCAGACCCCCGATTGCGCGAGATTGATTCTCTCCGTTTTAGTTTCTTGTCTCTTTCGACCTTTTGTCCCGTTCAACGTTTTGTCCTTTCGACCTTTTGTCCCGTTCGACGTTTTGTCCTTTCGTCCTTTGGTCCCTTCGACCTTTTGTATTTCGACCTTTTGTCCCTAACTCCAGCTATGCTACTGGGTCAAGCATAAAATTCACGTTATTATTTTGCTGTGGGCGTTTTTTCCAGATACAATATTGTTACCAAATCAAGACAAAATTTTCAAAACGACTTATCTGCTTTTGTAAACAAAAATTCAAACGACGGTTTGACGAATCTGATAGCTCTCCGACATAACGGCACATAACGATAACTATTATAGTAATTAAATCATTCAAATCGCTTAACAACCATTACTGCATCACAGAAAATTAGTCCTGAAATGATATGTTTGTTTACTTATTTTGAATTGTCAGTGGGACAGTGATGACAGTAGGTGGGTTGTAGGACAAAAGGTCGAAGGACAAAAGGTCGAAGGTAAAAAGGACGAAAGGACAAAAGGTCGAAGGGTCAAAAGGTAGCAGAGACAAAAGGTCGAAACAAAAAAATTGCGTCAAAAGGTCGAAGGACAAAAGGTCGGAAAAACCAAGAGATCTTTTTTTCTTTTTCCTTCTTTCTTATTACTTGTTCCTTTTTTCTTCTATTCTCTTCCTTCTTCCTTTTTCCTTCTTCCTTCATCTGTTTCCTTCCTTCAATTCTTTTTCCTCCTTTCTTCTTTCTTACTTCTTTCTTCCTTCCATATTTCACCTTCTTTATTTCTAACTTCATCCTTTTTTTTCCTTTTTTCTCCCTTCTTTCCTTCATATTTCTTCCTTCTTTCCACCCTTTTTCTTCCTTATTTCTTCCTTTCTTTTCATTCTTTCTTCCTACTTGCTTTCTTCTTAATTCTTCTATTTCCTACTTTCTTTCTTCTTTCTGCCTTATCTCTTCTCTCTTTCTTCTTTCTCTCTCCTCCTTTTTTCTTCCTTTTTGTTTCCTGCTTTCTTTTTACTTTCTTCCTTTTTCCCTTCTTTACTCTTTCTTTTTTGCTTCTCTCTTCCTTTTTTTCTTTTTTATTCCTTTTCGCATCCTTCTTTCCTCCTTTCTTATTTCTTTCTTCCGTTTTCTCCTTTCTTTTTTCCTTCTTTCTTTTTTATTCCTTCCTTTCTGCTTTATTTCTACTCTCTTTCTACGTTCTTCTTTCTTCCTTTCCTTGGTTTTTCTTCTTTTTCTTCCGTCTTTATTCCTTCTTTCCACCTTCTTTCTTCCTCCTTTTTCCCTACTTTCTTTTTTTTTCTCTTTTCTTCCTTCTTTCTTCTCTCCTCCTTCTCTCTTTCTTCCTTCTTCCCAACTTCTTTCTTTCTTCTTCCTTCTTGTTTCCTGTTTTTCTTCCAACTTTCTTTTTTCTTTCCTCTTTCTTCTCTTCTTTCTTCCTTCATTCATTCTTCTTTCTTCCTTCTTTCTACATTCTTCCTTTCTTCTTTCTTTCGTCCTTCTTCCTTCCTTCTTTCTTTCTTCTTTCTTCCTTATTTCTCTCTTCTTTGTTCCTTATTTCTTTTTTCTTCCTCCTTTCTTCCTTATTGCTCTCTTTTTTGTTCCTCTTCTTCTATCTTTTTCATCTTTTCCTGTTACCTACTTCCTCCTTGTTTCTTTTGTTCTGCTTCATTGTGTCTTCTGTTCTTCTTCCTTCCTTCCTCTATTTTCTTTTCTTCTTCCTTCTTCTTTCTTTGTTCTGTTTTTCTCTTCTGTTCTTTTTCTTTCTTACTATATATGTTTCCTCCTTTCTTCTTTCTTCCTTTTCACTTCTTATTTACATCTCACTTATTACTTCTCACTTTTCACATTTCACTTCTCACTTCTCATTTATCTATGCTCGCTACCTCCATCTTGCATCTCACTTGTCACTACTCACAACTCCCCTCTCATTTCTTGTCGTTTTGTTCTTCCGACCTTTTGTCCTTCGACCTTTTGACCTTCGACGTTATGACACATATTCTACCTTTTGACCTTTCGACCATTTGTCCATTAGACCTTTTGTCCTTTCGACCTTTTGTCCTTCGACCTTTTGACACAGATTCGTAGTGTGGATTTAACCAATTGATGTCCATTATTCCCGTCCTGCTATCGCCTTTTGTATGCAAGGCATTGGAAACCACCCATCGTATGGTCGTTTCCGTTCTCCGGATTGCTGAACATGCATCTCGGTTGCTTCGAGCAGTCGCTTCCCGTGCATATAAGGGTGTCCCAAAATTACCCAAAGTCTGGAAAGACGGGGTTCAACCTTCAAATGTGGGAAAATATTTTAAGCTCTTTTAGTGAAATGTATTCAACTGTCTAAGACGAGTTAAGTACTCTCCATTTAATTCCACAAATTATTTTCGATATCTTTGCAGATACATATTTTGACCACAACTGTGTGGTCGTCTTCAGTATCTCGTACTTGGCTTGACTTGTGTGACTTGTGTGAATGCCGAGCCTCTTGGAAGGAGGCTTCCGAGCCTCTTGGAAGGAGGCTTCCGAGCCTCTTGGAAGGAGGCTTCCGAGCCTCTTGGAAGGAGGCTTCCGAGCCTCTTGGAAGGAGGCTTCCGAGCCTCTTGGAAGGAGGCTTCCGAGCCTCTTGGAAGGAGGCTTCCGAGCCTCTTGGAAGGAGGCTTCCGAGCCTCTTGGAAGGAGGCTTCCAGGCCTCTTGGAAGGAGGCTTGAGCCTCTTGGAAGGAGGCTTCCAGGCCTCTTGGAAGGAGGCTTGAGCCTCTTGGAAGGAGGCTTCCGGAGCCTCTTGGAAGGAGGCTTCCAGGCCTCTTGGAGGAGGCTTGAGGCCTCTTGGAAGGAGGCTTGAGCCTCTTGGAAGGAGGCTTCCCGAGCCTCTTGGAAGGAGGCTTCCTGAGCCTCTTGGAAGGAGGCTTGAGGCCTCTTGGAAGGAGGCTTCTGAGCCTCTTGGAAGGAGGCTTCCGAGCCTCTTGGAGGAGGCTGGAGCCTCTTGGAGGAGGCTTCCAGGCCTCTTGGAAGGAGGCTTCCGAGCCTCTTGGAGGAGGCTTCGAGGCCTCTTGGAAGGAGGCTTCCGGGCCTCTTGGAGGAGGCTTCCGAGCCTCTTGAAAGGAGGCTCCCGAGCCTCTTGGAGGAGGCTTCCAGGCCTCTTGGAAGGAGGCTTCCAGGCCTCTTGGAAGGAGGCTCCCGAGCCTCTTGGAAGGAGGCTTCCGAGCTTCTTGGAAGGAGGCTTCCGAGCCTCTTGGAAGGAGGCTTCCGAGCCTCTTGGATGGAGGCTTCTGAGAATCTTGAAAGAAGGCTTCCAATCTTCTTGGCAGGAGGCTTCCAAGCCTCTTGGAAGGAGGCTTCCGAGCCTCTTGAAAGGAGGCTTCCGAGCCTCTTGAAAGAAGGCTTCCGAGCATCTTGTAAGGAGGCTTCGGAGTCTCTCGAAAGAAAAATTGCGAGCTGTTTTGGGAGGCTTCCGAGACGCTTATAAGGAAGCTTCCAACCCTCTTGTAACGAAGCTATTGAGCTGATTCGGAAAAAAAGCTGCATTAACCAAACCAGTGCACTCTGCGTTTGGAGTTTTTTTTGAAGAAATTTCCCATGAGGTATAGCCTCCCGAATCAATTCTTTATCATGACAACTTGCGAAAAAAAAGTCTCTCATGGTATGCTTCATATCGTATATGTATACAGAGATGATAAGTTACGCATTTTTATTCGAGGTACCGTCTTTTTTTAACGAAGGTAATGGATATCTGCAACCAGACATCTGAGGAGGCGAACCCAAGTAGTGCGGGGATGGGATCACCACTCTCGACCCACTAAAACCAACTCCTTTCTCTACAGTCATTCCCCCGGCTCGCAATTAAGCAATACTTCGGGGGATTATTATTGGGCCTTGCGCTCCCTACATGACGTACACAAGTGCACGTATGCGCCTCAACTCTCCTAGCACTTCCCATGCACCACATGTGCACAAGACACACTGGCACATGTGCCCCAACACTCACCTGCCTATGCCGCTCGAATAATTGCAAGAGACTTACAGGTACCCTGCAGGAGGTACCCCATGTCGCCATCTCACAACATAGACGGTCCTCATTCAGTATGGTGTTCACCCCGTCCTGCAACAGAGTGGTACCAAAGGCGACCCTAGGTTGGTGGCTCCTATGCCGCTCCTACCTCAGCTACGAGGCAGATCCTTTTATGTCTCCTATTTCTGAGGTGCCGCAAAAGCATCAATCCCTCGACACTCCTGCCAGTCATAGCGAGACTTTCGTGTCCCCTAATTCTGAGGTGCCGCAGAGGTATTTGCCCCCCAACACTCTTACCAGGCCTAGCGAAACTTCACTCAACGGAGTGGCACCACTTATCTTACACGTCTCCAATTTCTGAGGTGCCGCAGAAGCATCAACCCCCTTACACTCCTACCAGGCATAGCGAGACTTTTGTGTCCCCAAACAAAGTCTCGCTATGCCTATGCCGCTATGCTAAAAAATTTTAGCCATAGATACCACAACGCTGATATAATTTGAAAAGGCTGTCACTAATAAAATGGGCTTAGTTACATCTTCTTGAGAAACAATCTTGTTCAGACAAAAACAAAAGAAAAGTATTTATCAGTTACAATCTGGAGACCTATCACGACCTGTAAAAAGTTCCAACCGCAAAATAAATATGTTTTGTATCGGATTCTGTTATAAATTCTGTTATTTTTGTGGCAAAATTGTAACAAAATTAGCAAATAGATAAACTGATAAATTTGCTAACAAAAATGATATTGGTGTCATTTAACATCAACAACTACCACTATTGGTACAGTTGCACCATTATAGGTGCAAAGGAGTCAATTTTTAATCGGAATCCCATTAATCGGAAAAACTCGTTTTTCAAGATTTGTCTATAATAAAACTTAACTTACTGTGCGTTCACCTTTGCTAGCGAGCCCACTATCTCATTGTCGTAAATTGAGCAGTGGGATAGGACCCATACAAAGGTTATCTTGAATGATCAAAACGCACATGCTCTCTAATTTTTGTAAGGAAGTTAGTTGCGTGAATACCTGGTTTTCTCGATCGAAGCGCCTCGATAGAACCCGAGATGATGAACTAATCGTTAGCTTGCTAAACTCAGCCAGATAAACCAAACACGGTTCTTGATGTGGTGGTCAAATTTTTTCTAGCGAATTACATTCAACTCCAACTGAATCCTGTCTCACTGTTATAAATTGACCGGATCGAACTGAGGGATTAAAAGCTATGACCAAAATAGTAATTTTGAAAAGAGTATGTAACAATAAAAATCCTTTTTGGTACTTCTACTAATCCGATTCGCTCTCAAAAAGTTGCATTCTATGCAACCCATTATCAAAATATTGATAATTGGACTATCTACCTAACAGTGCTATTTTACACATTTCGATGTGAAATTTACATTTTCAATCATGCGAGAATGGCTAGGTGGATTAATCAGGAATTTTGATCAACTTGTCGTCGCGACGACGCGTCGGTAGGAATGCTGAGTGGAGGCACAAGAGCACTGGATAGAATTGATCCCTACTGTACCCTTTGATTTTGATATCTAGATACAGCAACAGCACTTTGATAGTATTGTTGGTTGATCGGAAAGCAAATTGGTCATCATGAACTTCTCCCAGCTGGTACTCTTAGAGTTACTTTATAAAGTTTCCTATGGAAAGAACAAAATAATTTTCTTGACAGATTGAGTTATTTCGGCGATAGCAGTATTGATATATTTGATTGTTCCTACATCCGACATTTCGGTTTAATTGTAATAGAAAAACTTCAGTCGTCATTCTCCAGAAAATTTTCTTTAGCTAATAAATAATTTTTGAAACAAGTCAACGGAATCATCGTGGAGCACCCCGACTAGAAGAGCATAACAAAAACTGAACACAATTTTAACATATTGTGATATTTATAACTTATTTTGATACAATTTTGTTCTTAGTAGCCATTATCTTTCAAATGCTGCAACAGGATTTTTGAAAAATATGATTTGAAAAATGCTCAACACCGAATTGCCTAACATTGTCCACTGTTAAAATAAATGTAGCAAAGTCTCCCAGCCATAGATATCACAACGCTGACATAATTTGAAATGGTTGCCTAATTTGTAATGTTGTTAGTTTCATGTTCTTGAAAAATGTTCTTGTTCAGACAAAATCAAATGTTTCTGATTGTTGATCACAAACCGGAGACCTATCACGAATACCAACTGCACAGTAAACAATATATTTTGTATCTGGTTCTGTTATAAATGTCTAACAAAATATGTTATTTTTATAATAAAATTGTAACGAAATTTGATAGTTTTTTGTTGTGTAGTTGTGTAATTTTGATAGAAATTTTGATATTTTAACAACATTCTGCTCCTCTAACAAATTTTGTTATAAACATTTAGTATAACATAATAACATATATTGATATAACTTTGATATAATCTTCTAGTTGGGCCGCACAGTGCTGTGTCCCTTGGACAAAATGGAAAAATCGACTCTCGTATTTAGTCGAATCAAGTAGACCATGATATTAACATATGTTTCAGTTATGCTGTATGCGCATTAGTATCTTTGTGAGGTCACTGGGACGATCAAACCAACTCGTGTTTGTAAACATTTCTATCGCTGAAAGTGGATGATTTATCACCTGTTAGTGAAAAGCATCTTTTTCTTTCCTAAGTTTTCGAACGGTACCTTTCACTGTGAAAATCGATATGGAAAGCGTAAAATCAAGTAAGTAAGATCCAATTGAATGTGTTTCAGTAGGACATATTTCCATCATTGTGATAAGTGAAGCTTCCAAGTCTTGGGCATGACGTTAAATAGGAAGAAATAATCTGCAACTTTAAACAGCTTTTAAAAAAAAGTACATCAAAACACATCTCTGAAAATCGCACCAGATCTCACTTATAGTATTCTTAAGATAATGGAAGTGATTCCAGCTGCTCTTATTTGCTCTATTAATAGCTGTTAACGATTTTCTAGATGATACTCTTGCGCTCAATAACATAGATAAAATCAAACAATAGCTTTCCGTTGATCCGTCCTAACGAAAAGCTCGTGTGTTGAAGTTTCTGTCTGATTTATATAATGCAGAAGATTTCTCCCAGGAACTTGAGAAAGAACTAAAGCAGTTTTGCAAAATCTTTTGTTTGAGAATTGATCAAAAATGGTTAAAGAGCTTTCGATCATCCGAGAAATTCGAGAAGCAAAACTCTCTGATTGTCTTCGTTGGTAAATCTTCCTCGCAATCCGAAAATAAATATTGAAGGAATTGTCGAGTCTTCATTCAACATCGCAAAGGGTAGACATCAAAAACCGTTTCAGGAATGTTCGAATAAAACCAAGAAACTACGTGTTGAAGACCTTATCAATAAAAATGAACCTGAGGAGCTAGCATTTGCGGCCAATATATCAAGTAGCTCAAGCGCAAATCATGAAAAGGTAATGACAGCGACACAAGTACTGGCGTTGTACATTGACTTGAGTTTATCCGACAGAAAGTACAATCTGCTGCAAAGTACTTTAAACGAGGTGCATGCAAATCTGCTTCCTAGCCTTTACGCGTTGGAAAAGAAAAGGAAAAAAAAAACATTCATAAACAGGTTTCCGCGTCTAAAACGTCCGCTGAGGTTAATTTGCAAGACCTGATGAATTGTACCTCGCTAAGCATTATGCAGAAAATTTCGGTAGAGAGCTCAAGGACGGTGAAACTTGTATGGAAATAGGGTTTTGATGGACGCATAGCACCTACAAACGAAAATTTTCGGAGGATGAGAGCTCAGATGAGAGTCTGCTTATTGCTCTACTGCCCATGATTTCATAGTTAACGTATCAACCATTCGAAATATCAGAAACTTTCCTTCATCCTGATGATGATCCCAGTCACCACGAGTACGCTGGCTTCTCCCCCTCTGTTACTAACTTCATAATAAGATAATATGATTGTAAATATCACAAAGAGCCATGGCTCCGTAAAGAGTTATACACGCCTGAGCCTACCAAATAAGCATACTTGGAAAAAAATATAACAAGTTCCAATGATTTCTGATACCGTCGTTAAAAAAATCCCTCAAATCATTACTAAGGATATTCTGATTCTATAGTATAAAACATGAGAGCTGGCGTTTACGTCACTTATGAGATGATCAATTGGAAATTGGTCAATTGTTGTAATAAAAACTGTTAACATACCACATTATCATATCACATATTTTTCGTAAAAAGATCCTGGTTCTTTGGGGCATATCGTAAAATCTGGCGTTTACGGCATTTATGAAATTATCTGTGCAACATAGGTCAATTACGCAAATAATAGTTTTTATCATAAGTGACAATTTTCCCAAAATGATCTCAATTGTTTCAAAATTTGGCGTTTACGCCACTAATGCAATTATCAATTTAACATACTTCAATAATGCAAATAGTAGAAAAACCAGTTTACAATCATTTTCCCAAAGACACCATTGAGTTAAAACGTATAGAATGTAAGTTATGATTTTTGTCCCGTAGTTCCATACGTTCGAAGCACTGTGGGCCGCCAACGCACAGTGGGACCAATTCCAAAAAGACGGTCATAAATGTTAGAAGTGAGTAAAATGGTCTAGCAGGCCACATATTGTGATTTTTCATTGAATAGACGGTTTATCTTCTCGGCATCAACGACCTGTAAGCTAAAGTACAAATATCGGAGCTAGAGGTACCAGTCGTCGCAAGCAGGCTATAGTTCTCTAAGACAACGTGCTTGCACCAAGTAGTGCCCCATCAAATATCGAAGGCTGGCGAAGCCAATGTAGAGTTCTCTTTCTATGAGCATTTCCACAGGTATTTAATAACCGATTTCAGCCTCCTCACCGCAGTGCTATGGAAAAAAATATTTTATTGTTAGAAATTGTAAACATATGGAATAGGTTTTGTTTCGTCCTTAAACGAAGTAAAGCTGTAGAAGCGCAAGTTATTACGTATTAATATATTACGATTCATGTGAAAAACTCATGATATTTTTACAGAGTAAGTTTGGAAAATTAGAAGTAAGGGATAAAATAAAATCCTGTCCCGAAATTATCCATTGCGACTAAACATAACATGACTTGATAGTACTCCTACTTTCATTATCAATATTTTCAAAATCTCAGAGCACAGGAGTCTGTAAGAACTAATGATCACGTGGGAGTTCCTCAACAAAAGTGAGACCAGAACAAATGGTGCTAGGGGGGCGTACACATATTACGTAAGAACTTATGGTGGAGGGGAGGGTGGCTTCTGTCGTTTTTTTACGCACCATGTAATTAAAAAAACATTTGTATGAAAGAAATCTTACATGAGGGAGAGGGAGTCGAAAACCCCAGAAAAAATGCGCACGTAATAAGTGTACCATCCCAAGACAATTTTAAGCTGATGTCAAACCATTTCATTGCACAGCAAAAAATAATTACATTTACATAGCCTGTAAACTAGAAATGGTGTAATAATAAATTGATTGAATCGAAAATTTGATTGAAAATTAAGTAGATTTTTATAATTGCTGTAATATTAAATTGATTGAAATTGAATTTGATTGAAAATTGAGTGTATTTTAATGCACATAATAAGAGCATCGAATAACACATAATTTTAAATTCTATTCCACATGATTTTACAGTACAATGTATTTTCAATAGCTTCTTTAAAAATAAATGGATTTCCGTTGAATTTCCAATCAATATTGATTTAATTTTCAATCATCGTGTAAAATTACAGCAACATAAGAAAACATAAATGGCGGATACCGCTAGTGCATGTCAGATTTTCTCACTTGGTGAAGTGATGCATATTTTTTTGTGACGACAAGATTAATTGTAAGTTTTGCACAGTTAAAGTGAAGACTCGTCGTGTTTTCCGCTGTTCGGTTTTGTCTTGGATTTGTTGGAATGAATAAATAAATTTATAGAACTCGATTCCACACTATATTTTATTTAAGTAATGCTGTCACAATTATTTTTAGTTACCTGAATCACATTGACATTTAATTGCTTTGACGTATATTTATATTTCTATTTTCTTACCCAGGAATATTAAAAAGACAGGATGACATCTTCGACCATAGGTCACACAGACTGAATACTCAACACACAGCATAAGGCAACCGACAGGACATTTACACAGCAGTGGCCCACCGAGAATTTTTCGCGTTACGAAAAGTTTCCTCCTAATTGGATTAGGAATCGAACCCACATAGCATGCAAATGCGCTTAGACAACTGACGCCGGTAACCGTACGGCCACGAAGCCCACATAAAAGCTCTTAAAAAGAGCGATATTATATACAATTTTGCGTTTTTAAATTGTGATTTTGCGTTTTGTTTGTGGAAGAATAAACAATAGACCAATGTGCGACATCTTCATATAGCCTTTTGATATTCCAGACAAATATTTGAAAACGACATAACAGCCAAAATTTTCAGTTCTTTGTTTATATGTATATGGAATGATTACTGCTACTCCCTTTTGGCTTGAATCATCCACTTGAGTCACTAGATTTTTTCTGTAGAAAGCCCAAAATATTCAAAAAAAAAAACACAGCAAAATGTAGAATTACATCATCGTTTAAAATTACACGATCGTGTAAAATTAAACGATTGGAAATATTCAATTGAGATTACATGTCATGTAATTTCACATGGCTACATTTTCAATCCGTGTATAATTAATATCTGATTCATTTTTGCGTTTATTTCCATGCTCCAAATATGTGCATGAAAATAAACGTAAATTTACAGAAAAATTAATACTGTGTGGAAGTATAAAGAGAAGTGAAAACAAATTGTGCGTTGCTGCACTTATCAAAATTGATTGGCAAGACCGAAAGGACCACCGTCAGTAAAACCGAAATAACTGAGCGGGCGGAGGGTGGCGGAACCTAATTTCTTCAGGATTGGATTCCTGACAAGGAAAAGAAACTTCAGTGTGAATTTCATTGATGGGTACCGATGGGTACCCTTTTGAATTTTACTATGAATACAGCAAGAAGATAATACAATAATAGTTTTATACATAATAAAGACCGAGTACTTTCTGCGCGATCAAAAATAATTTACGAACGTTTAAGCGTGGCTTTATTAGTTTTAGGGCTACACTTTGTAATGGTGCCAAATATAATAGGTTTGAGCGCTGTATATGTTGTGGCCAACCTAATCAACAGTACGATAATTGTTACAAGATTTAACAGAATTAAAAATCGACAACATGCTCAACTTGTATTGACTGTAAAGGTAAGATCCACCCGAATAAAATTACTCAAAACTATGTTTACATCATCGTCAAGTATTCTACTAATAACCTATGACTCAAGTTATCAATTTGGATAATTTTGAAAAAATGGTTTTTGACCGTCTTTTTGAAGATTGGTCCTTCTGAGCAACGGCTCGTAGACTCATGGAGAATTTATGATCGAACATCACAACACTATGGTGCAGGTAAATGTGAACGCTTATGTCCGATCGTGCAAATAGTTCCGGAGGTAATTTCGTGAAATCAAAAGTTTCGCGTTTTACGAGTGAAATCAATAAATTTTTTTTTTGTTACAACTATAATAAATGTCAAAAACGTCAAGCTGCCGTTTTCATGTGATTGCCGAATAAGCTTCCCTTTAAACCATAAGAAGACTGGAACAATGTATCAGAAGATTAGTTCAGTACCATCAAGCAGCAACTTTGTGTGGCTTTTCCGTATCCACGTACTAGCATTAACTATTAAATTGGAAGATGTGGGTAGTCTCAAAATGACGCACTCCTGTCAAATCCGTCAAGAAAGGGCGAAAAAGCATTCCGCAAACTGCCTACCTGTAGCTACACTTTACTTTTATGTGTGATCTTCCACGTCTAAATTTAGGTTTAGTGTACATTTCATTCGCATTCCGGTCGAGCGCGAGAAACGACGACCGTGCGAAAAAGTCCTTCGTCCAAACTCGGACCATCAATCTCGATACGTAACGAAATAAATTGCCCGTACAGAGCGGTGACTTGACCGGCTGCCATAAAACTCATTCGTGGAATGCCCACATCTGGATCCCCGACTGGAGTTTCTGCTGGTGCTCGGCTCGGTGATGCCGGCAAGTGACAGGGGATTAATAGTAGCCGCCGCATAGCAAAAATGTGTTTTCGTATATTTTTAGATGGACAGGCTTTCCTGGAGCGAGAGCCCGTGTTGATGTCGTCATTTTCGTCGTCGTACGCTGTCAGAATGCTTAATTGAGCTGATGAAATATGGCCGGTCGCTGGATGAAAACGGCACTCGCCGGAGCATTCCCACCGCATGGACTCGAGCTTGCAAAAGTGAGCATCATAATCGGTGTCCAATTTACCTTGCTTGCTTGCTCGACGAGCAAAAATTTCTGAGTGGTGTCATGATTTGTGTAATTAACACTTTTGGACAAGTTTAATTGGAGCTGTGGAAAGTTGCTTTCTGTTCGGTATGCAAGCTTCAACGGCTTTATTGATGGTGCGTTCAGCGTTGTTGGGCAAGAAGTCCTCGCCCTCCTTGCTTAGTAATTTTCTAATTAACGTAGGTAAGCACCAATCTCCAGCAATTTTGATACTTATGGAGATCTCTGTTAAAAACTTCCCCATTGCGAGCGTTTTGAATATGGCTACAGGGCAAGATGCCCTTCCAATTCCCAGATTTGTCTATCCCACCAATGAATAAGTAATAAAGGCTCCCTAGTACCGTAATCACTTCCGCACTAACACTCCCCTAAATGAAATTTACATATTTTGGCAACAGAAATTCTCCCTATTTCGCTTCTGCCCTGAAGGCAATAGCAAGCACAGCACCTTGGACCGCCTACGATTTTGCTAATACACATTTTGCAACAGCGGAGAGCCAAGACTTTCCCTGGCGCTGGAAAATTAAGTTGAACGGTGTCGCTTGTTGACTTTCTTGAACTAACGAAGGTAAATCGAAAGGCTATAAGATCACTGTTTAATATAATGTTTGATTGGAAGCTTGGTGAATCGAGTCTCATGAAAAATTCAATCTCGCTTTCACAAGATAGAAAATAGGGAGATCGGCCATCGTATTCGATAAAAATACATGTATTTATTATGTTAGCGATTTGTTTTTGTTTAGTTTTGAAAAACATGTTTTACAGTATTTTATTTTGTACAAATCGCCTGGTGATAAAATTAAGGATTTTTGTTATTGTTATTAAAGTTACATGACCTTATTGAAGTATACAATTCTATGACATACGTG
Source organism: Armigeres subalbatus (assembly GCF_024139115.2). Taxonomy (NCBI): domain Eukaryota; kingdom Metazoa; phylum Arthropoda; class Insecta; order Diptera; family Culicidae; genus Armigeres; species Armigeres subalbatus. The sequence continues at coordinate 182,316 of NW_026943250.1, read as the reverse complement.
GAACTGTGAATAAAACTGATTGTAATACAAAGTAAATTTTTAGGCAATTTTTGATTTTTCTGATTGTATTCGATTCCTTTTCGTTTCGATAAAAAAATATGGGATTTTGTGAAAGAATAATGTTGCCATGAGAACTATGAGATTCTAAAAATTTCTCAAAGGATCAAAGATATTTATGTGATTGTTAAAAACTGTCAAAACTGTCATAACTCCAAACTCTCACTTTCAGATTAATGTCACTTTGTTTTTTCTTTTTCTTTTGCAATTGGTTTGTTAGCGAAATCTTCTATTAAATCTTCTTTTTCTTCTATCTTCTTCTTTATTCTTCTTCTTTTCTATATAATAAAAATGAAATGGTCTGTGTTCGTGTCCGCATAACTCAAAAACAGCATATATAAGTTATCTCATTTATGGAGTTTTCTTATTTCATTTGCAACTATTTTCAACCTTTCCTTCTAGCAGTCAATCTCTTTAGTGTTCGATATTTTAACCATCTTTTGTTAAACATTGTTCAACCTTTAAAATGTATTCTTCTCCATAGACCATCTTAAGTTACGCTAATGGATTTCCAGCTGATGCCTTTATCCTCCATGTAGGTTGGCTCGGTGAAAACTTTGCCGTCACAATCTGCTACTTAACTAATCATGAAACCAAACAACTACACCAAAAGAAAAGGATATTTCCGACGTCGGCACTGGCAGCGAAAAAAGAAAACATAGCACGTGCCTCGTAATATGATTACACATTTCCTCACATTCGTATCGTCGTTTTCGTCGACACCTCTGCTAATGGCACCATCACACCCAGTCTGGCTTCCACCCAAAGGAGACAAGTCTGGGCTAGCAGCTGAGCACCAAAAAATCAGATTAGCCTTACTAATAACCGGCGCTCCAACCTGGTCGCCAGCCAACGATCGCAAACAACGACGAAACTCCGCCAACGCAACGCAACGGTTCCAGAGTGGGGCAAAACAAGCGGCCTTTTAAGTATCCCTGCCGGCAGTAAATAAATGCTAATCACGGTCGTGCTACTCGACATAACCCCTTTTCCTGCTCCGTTTCCGGCGAACGACGGTGATGTGGTTCATTTGTTAGTTCGCTTTGGCAAAGGTGCACGCGTGCTAATAATGGGCAGCGCTGCGACACACCGAGCGAGCAAGCGAGCGAGCGAGCGGTGCGGTGTGTTCGACTTCCCGAACCGAAGACAGGTCCGCCGGAACCGTGTTCGAGTTTATGCGCGGAGATATATTTCTTCCAACCCAACTTTATCCCACCGTTTGTTCGTCCAATGAACGCAGGAAACAGCCGGTGGATTAATGGGATCCATGGCAGCAGAACCGATAAGACTTATTAAAGAGCAGGGGAGCAGTCGAATGCGGCGCGTCGGTACCGAAACGTCAGATTGAATATCCGTTCTTCGGTGAAATGGGTGGGGAGCGGGTGTTTAAAGAATCGTCACAGGTAGTGGATAATTTCCGGTACAAAACGGAGACAACCAAGGGTGATTTACTCCGTTGGGAAAGTTTTATTGCCTGATAAAATGGGACATTAGCCATTCGAGCCGGGAAGCCAGACAGCGGTGGGTTTTCTGGGATTTTCCCGGGTTCAAGTTCATTGAAGTAGATACCGAATTGTTGAACCGTTTAATTTTAAGCATTACTTACTTTGTGGGGTAAATCGACCAAAGCAAAACACAAATTTAAAGTTTTCTTTCAAAAGTTTAAAGTAATTTGTTCATAAAAAAGAAGTTATTCTAACTGAGTGGATTGGTATATAAATTATGCTAACATTAAAAGGCTTTCAATCCAAAAATGTTTTTTAATTGAAATTATAGCCTCCTAGTTTTGGAAGCTCGTTCCTCAAATTTGTTCATAGAGCAAAGCTACAATGAATCACCAACATTGAGCGCTTACAGCGGCACACTAGGAGTTTACCTGCAGTGAGCGATCTGATAAATAATTTTGGAAAATGTAAATTCATCAATTTTACAATCAAACCTTCATGCCAAACACTGTCGAATGCTTTCTTTATATCAAGAAGAGCAACTCCAGTCGAATATCCTTAAGATTTGTTAAGTCGAATTAAATTCGTAATTCATAATAACTGATGAGTGGTTGAATGCCAATGGCGAAAACCAAATTGCCCATTAGCAAAAGTAGAATTGTCATTAATATGAACCAACATTTTTCAAACAGTTTGCTTAATGAGAAAAAAGATTGGAACAACTTTGGCGTTTTTCCATTTATCTGGGAAGTATGCCAATTGAAAACATTTGTTGAATAAATTAACCAAAAAGGATAAAGAGCTCTCAGCAAGTGTTTTGATAAGTATGTAGAAAATACCATACCCGGGGCTTTCATATTTTTGAATTTCCTTGTAATAGATCTCACCTCATCCAAATTAGTTCCCAGCGAAGGGTCAAAAACATTCTCTTGATTGAGAATGTTTTCGAACCTTCGCGTGACCTGATCCTCATTTGGACTATTGAAACCTAGACTAAAATTATGAGCACTCTTAAACTTCTGAGTAAGTTTTTGAGACTTTTCGTCATTTGTTAATAGAATTAGATTTCCCTCTTAAAGCGCTGAAATTGGCTTTTAAAGTTTTTTTTTTGAGAATTTTCATTAATTTTCTAAAGGGTTTAGAACTGAGACATTTTCTTTAAGTTGGAATTTCTCAGAATTTCGAAACGTTTTTCAATTACATTATGCAAATCTCGTCAAATAACTTTCAATGCGGGATCGCGAGTTCTTTGCTATTGCTTCCGCCTCACATTTTTAAGACATCTGAAGATCCTCGTCAATAATAATGGATTTGAATTAAATTTTACATTTAGGAATTGAAATGCCTCTGGCTTCGACAATTAAATTTGTCAAAGATACGAGAACATCATCAATATCACTTTTGGTATCGAGAGGAATATCAACATCAAAATTCCTATCGATATACGTTTTATATAAATCCTAATCAGCTCTATGATAATTAAAAGTAGAGCTGATTGGATTGTTAATGGCTTCTTGTGAGATTTCAAAAATCACAGGAAGGTGATCAGAGTCAAAGTCAGCACAGCATGAGTTACCAATTGGGCACACAGCTGACCTGAAGGCAAGTAGGCAACAATAAAAGAGAATTGTCCTAAATTTGTTTCAACAGAAACTCCCAAGGTTTCGAAAACTTTGGTTTCAAATGAATATTATAATTTATGTTTCATACGTCTATTAATGACAATGGCAACCCAACCACAGGCGCTATCAAGACGCTCATTTATGTAAATAAAATAATTTGGATCTCTTTTGATGAAGAGTCCAGGTTTCAAATAGGTTTCAGTTATAATGACAATGTGCCCATTACGAACTGATGAGAAGTTGAATAATTTATCTTCTTTACCCGGTGTTGAGCTTAGTCTGTAGATTAAAAAAAACACCTTAATAAAGCCTAAAAAAATATCTTCTTTACCCTTCAAAGAGCGGGCATTACAATTTAAATTTTTCAAAAAAATGTTTGGATCCATTAAAACCAAGGCCAATAAAATTTATTTGAGCAAATTTGATACCAATCTGAAGATATAGGTTCATGGAGCATATATGCTCAGCGTTTTAGGTTGGCTCTGTAATATCACAGAAGAGAGCTAGGTTCTCGCTTTCTTCAGTATAATTGTTTATAAGGATATTGGGTTTACAGGAAAAATATCAATATTTAAAGTTTAGGAAGATTTCACTTCTGATAGCATGCAAACGAATCTGAATTTATTGAATCCTACCACATTGGTTGTTAATTTTGAACCCTCAATCAAGTTTAGTCATCCTGATCGTATAAAGCCAATGAGCAGTTCTAAGGAATTCAAGGTTTTCCAAAACGTTTTCGAGTTCAGCCGAACGTATCTACCGGACCATTAAAGGCTTTTGCAATGTCTTCATTATCGGAAAATACTGAAACCGGTTCAATAAGGATATGTGCATCAAGAAAACCCATTTCTCTTGAATACGAAATATGCAAAGTATTCCAAAACGTTCTCGGTTTTAGTTTGCAATGTCAATAAGCATATGATACTAAATTCCATTCAAAACTCCACCTAATTCACCGAGTAGCGATACAGTAGATGCATAAGTATTAGATTGCTAATGTCGCTCCTGTTCGCGTGACTAACATCTCAGTCACTTTGATCTGGCAGCCAAAGTACCGGTACTACAAGTGTCAAGCCAATGTTGATTATGAAACAAAACATATACTGCAGCATGATGCATAATAAATGGCCAAGTTAAGCTTGTGGAAGCATATTTTGGCAAAATGCTTTTAATGACTACAGTGCCACTAGCGTTCTAGTACTTATGTTTCTACTAGCGGTACTGCCTTTCTCGCTTTTAGCCAAGACACCAACTTTATATGGTGCTTATAAGGTTCAATGTACCGTTTTTCCATAACATTAAAACGCAACGGTCGACCGTGATCAAATTCAATCAAGTAGGCTATGCCCCCTGTCGAACTATATGAAAAGTTGTCAAATGCTTTTCTAAGCTTTTGTGCACACACATACACTCACATACACACATACAAAACCACGGACAAACGGACATTTGCTCAGCTCGTCGAGGTACGTCGATTTATATATATATAGCACTATGGGTCTCCGAGGCTTCTATAAAAAGTTTTCGGAGTGAAACGATAGCCTTTCGGTACAACTTTTAATTTTTTTCTAGCTAATAATAATACAGTAAACTTTTCTAGCTAATAGGTAATAATACAGTGAACTCTCCCTTACTCGATAGTGAAGTAGATATCGAGGAAGAGTAGACATGTATATTTTCCTTCCAAAATATCAATTTTTTTCATAACATGTAGAAATATGGTTTAGGGTCATTTTACAGAATGCCATTTGGCCGAATTCCGTTTGACCGAATAGTTAAAACTGATTTCCTTATTAAGTGAAGTGAGGATGTTCGATATGAATAGTGAAAGAGAGAATTGGGAGGAAAAAAATGATATGTTTGGAATCACCACTTTTCACTTCTACCTCGCAGCTCTTACTTCACAAATTTTTCGCTTCTTGTCTATCAAGAAAAGCAGGAAGGAAGGATGAGGAATGATGAGAAGGAATATAGATTAGGTTGAATTTTTTAAATTTTTTCCTCACTTTTCACTTCTTACTACTTGGTCTTCTTACTTCACAGTTCTCACTTCACTCTTCTCAATTTTCATTTCTCGCTTCTCACTACACGTTTTGTACTTCGCATTTCTCACCATTCACTTCGCACTTCAGTTTCCTCACTTTTCTCTTCTCACTTTTCCCTTCTCACTTATCACTTCGCATTTCTCACTTCGAATTTCTCCCTTCGAATTTGCCACTTCTCACTTTTCACTCACTTTTGTCTCATTTTTTACCTTTCAATTCTCATTTTTTACCTTTCTCTTCTCACGTTTCACCTCTCACTTCTCAAACTTTTCACTGCCAACTTCTGACCTCTCACTTTTGACTTCTCAATTCTTACTTCTCACTTTACACTTCTTTCTTCTCACTTTTTGCTTTTTTTCTCACTTTTTATTTCTGACATCCCACTTCGAATTTGTCAATTCATACTTCTTATTTGCAACTTCTTACTTTCCACTTCTGACTTTACTTTTCACTTCTCATTTTAATTTCCACTTCCCACTTTTTACTTCTCATTTCTCACTTCACAGTTCTCACTTCTCAAATATCTCACATCTAACTTCTCAATTCTTACTTGCCACTTTTTAATTCTCACTTCTCAATTCTTATTTCATACTTCTCACTTCTCACTTCTCACCTTTCACAATTTACTTTTCCCTTTTTACTTTTCTTTTCTCACTATTAGTTTCTCACTTTTCACTTCCCACTTCTCACTCCAAATTTGTCACTTCTCTTTTTCTTCGATTCTTACTTTTCACGTATCACTTTTCACTCTTCACTTCCCCGTTCCTATTATGAAATGTGCGAAATGTCTGATTCCTCACTTCTCACTGCACACTTCATGTATTTCTTTCTACTAATTACTCACAATATAAGTTTTTGCCTTTTTCGTATAGAAAGTATACATAAAGGCTATATGTTCGCTCCAAAAACAAACTTTTTATAGGATGCTCGGAGACCCATAGTGTTATATACCGATCTCACTAGCTCGACGAATCGAGGTGATGTCTGTGTGTGTGTGTATGTGTGTGTGTATGTATGTGTGTATGTGCGAAAAAAGTCTAGCCCACTTTTCAGGCACTTACCCTTAACCGATTTGCTTGCAACAAGTTGCAGTCGACGCAGAATCCTATCCCATTATTTCCTATTGAAAATTTACCGGATAGGCTCAGAAGTTATGGTCAAAATAGTTTTTCTTTTGACGAAGACGAGTGAAAAAATCTAGCTCATTTTTTGGGACTTGTCCTTTACCGATTGTTTCGCAAAAGTAGCGTTCGACAGGGAATCACGTCCCATTGATTTCTATTGAGAGCTGGGCAGACGGGATCAGAAACTATGGTCAAAATACATTTTCAGGCAAAAATGGCGTGGAAAGTCAGGCCAACTTTTCAATCAGTTTTCATCAGCCGATTTGCTCGCAACAAATTGTGTTCGGCGGGGAATCCTGTCCGATTGTTTCCCATCGAACACTGGGTTGATCGGACTCTGGGCTCGAAAGTTTTAGCCAATATATTTTTTTTACAAAAAAAAAACTTTTTTATAAGAAGCTCAAGAACTAATTTTTTATTCGTAAAATGCATTTAAAAAATTCACTCAAGGACTGTTTATTAAAAAAAGTGGACACCTTTTTATGAATGGTATAAGATTAAAACTTAACGAAAAATTGGTAATTTTCACTATGTGTGTAAAGACATTGTTTACTTTTGCAACACAACCGAAAATTTTGAAAAATCTTAGAAATTCCGAATGATGGGTCGGATCAGTTTATTAACTCGCAGATTAATTCTGCACAAATGGTACAGTTCATTTTGATGGGCGACGAGACATACGTCAAACCAGTATACTCCCAGGTAGGGACGCTCCGATACTTCCGATATATCGGAATATCGATATTTTTGTATCGATATTTTGCTTTCAATATATCGGTCATATCGATATTTTTGCTTTTGATATCTATATATTGAATCAGAACAAAGTTACAAAGAACAAAAATAACAATTGCAATGTATTTTCTGAAAGAAAATACTTCAAAATGATGATGGCTATGACAATTTTTCTCGGTAGTGTGTGGTGTGCGCTGCCATCACAAATAGTTATGGCAACTTGACACTTTGCATGGACCGCCGTTGTGCAACATCTGATCCTTGAATCTTTACGTGAATCCAATTAAATTTTTGAGGTGTTCTTATGATAAATTAGATAAATTACCATTAGAAATTAGGAACAGATCTGTAAAAATGAGAATTTTAAAGAATTTGAAAACAGGAAAATTTTCTTCCGTTATTCAGAAGAACGCCCCGTAGGAATTAAAGAGAATTTCTTTAAAATATTTGTACGGAATTTCTGATGAAACTTTTGATTTTTTTTCTGATTGAAATTTTTACGTAAATTTTGAAGAATGTTCATAAAAATCGTAGAGTATTTCCTGCCGAAATTGCATGAAATTTCATGTGAAACAACGATGAAAGATTAAAAGAATTTTCTTTTTTAGTTATGAATATTCCAATGGATTTTTCCGTGAATATTCTGAATTTTCTTTGAAAATTTAAATTAAAAAAACTTCCGTGGAAATTCTGAAAAAAGAATTTTCTGTTGTTAAGAATCAGAATAACCCGAGGAGAAATACAGAAAACTTGTCAGTAGAATTTCAGCAAATTTGTCAATACTTCAGTTGATTTTTCCGAGCGAACGCAAAATAGCGAGTATCATGCCGAAAATGCTGCCACTACCGGTTAAAACTACGACGAACGCCACCGCCGATGATTGTTAGACTGGCACACTCTAGAAGCAGATTGGATTAAGTAATAGAAAAGAAAAGTAATTTCCAATCATTATTGTAAAGGGGTAATACGGTAATACGATAGTAATTGAATAACTACAAAAAATAAATTCCAAATATTCTCATTTCTGAAATATCATATGATTTTCCGATATATCGATATTTTCATACCAATATATTGGTGATATCGATACTTCGATTCGATTATCGTATCGAATCAAATATCGATATTTTGAAGTATCGGAACGTCCCTACTTCCAGGGCCACAGGACAGATGTACCTGATTACGTGCGATATATCCGAATTGGGGAACAGGTTTTGGTATGGCTTAAAGAATAGTCCGTGTTTCACAAACAACGGTGAAAATTAAAGAAAGGCATGTTTCAAAAAACGACTTCTAACCATCTACCAAAAGCATTGTTTTGGCCGGATCTGGCATCGGCTCACTTCGCTTCTGCTACGTTGGAGATGCGGAAGAATGAAAAAGTCGATTTTGTCGAAAACTGCCAAAATCCACCAAACTGCGTCCTATCGATGATGTAAGATAGGAAGAAGAAGTTAAGTTAAGTAAGATGGAAGAGAAGCAAGCTCTGTTGACAGCTTCATGAAAATTTGGTCTGCGGCACAATAAAAAAGTTACGGAAGAAGTTGTGCAGAATCTAATGGTAGGTGTCAAGATAAAAGTCTAAGCATTCTTCAAAAATAAGAAATAAATATTCAAAATCGCGTGAATTCGTTCAGTTGTATGTTGATTGTAATTTATATAAAGCAACCTTATGAATTTGTTCGAAAATAAACATGTTCCTTTGAAAAACAGGTGTCCACTTTCTTTGATGGACAGTCCTTAGTTTTGGGACACTTGGTCTTAACTTGTTTATTCACAACAAGTTCTACAGGATGGCGAATCCTGTTTCATTATTCATTAAGTTTCTGCCAATTGTTTTGTATTAAATTGACCATACAAATTTTAGCCAGAATATTAGGTATTATAAACTAACTCACTTTCCGAGCACGTTCAAAGAGAGATCTGAGTAGAAAAAGCCGCGTAGTCGATAGCAGTTCTATTCAAATAGCTATTTTTATTCAAAGTATCAAGTCTTCCAGTTAGTTTCCGGCGTAACCCACTTCTATCTACCACAAGCTTTTCATACGCAACCGACAAAAGGATTTGAGCTAATTTTGTCCGCTGAATCAACAAAAATGACAGTTGTCCGCCGCCTCCGTATCGAGTGGTGTGCCCCCGAGAACGCGAGCACTTTGAAACTTTGATTCTGTCAGGGGTGACCCTAATTAGCGTTTGTGGTTTTGAGGGAAAGTTATCAGGTAATCCATTGTTTACTCGTTTACTGTTATCCGATAATGATGAAGTGCGTCCTAATAATAATTTAAATACACACTTACCTCATTTCACCGTATTCGGTAAATTTTACCGAAATCTCAACAGCAGGACTGTTCGGTAATTTATTTTACAGATTTTTGTATTTTTTTCCATTGCTCACCTGTCAAAATCACCGAAAATCAGTTAAATTATTTACCGAACAGTTCTGCTGTTGAGATTTCGGTAAAATTTTACCGAATTCGGCGATTTATTTTAAGTGTGAGGATGTAGTTTGTCAAAAATGCTTGCTACATATGTTTGAACACTCTTGGTTTTCGAAAAGGTGACACTTATAGTTTGTTTAGATTACGAGATGTTACATGACAACTTTGACATCAAGAGCCTCCTTATTATAGCTTTATCCTGATAAAGCTTGTAGTCGGAATAGTTTTTGCTACATTCTCAATATTTCGAAGATACCGGGATTTTTTCAGATTTAGATAGTTCACTATTTTTGGTTTTATTTCTTTCAAAATGGACGCTGTAACCAGTCACTTTCCCAGGTTACAATTTATAGCCTTAAACACTTGGTCAATTTGGCTCACTAGAAAGATTGTATTTTTTTTATGTCATATTGTAAGTAAATGTCTAAATGTATAATAAATGTTCAGGCTCCGTGTTTTCATGTTTGAGTGAACGTTTATTGTATATTTAATAGCCCTTAGCTGACGTGGAAGTTGAGTTTTGTAGATTAATGTTCAAATAGAATGTATATATTATGTTTTGTTTTCTTTCGTTAAGATTTGAATTTAAATGTTCGTCTCGTCGGCCATATGTAACTATTGGACGAAAATGTTTGTGCTATGTGGGTGGCAGTCCAAAAAGGACCGCCAACCGGCGATAATTATTTGGTATGGCGGTTGAGCGAAGAAACCAACATTAAAATGCGATGGCGGGGCTGGGTATAAATAAGCTAGAAGAAAGCCTTGAGAAAAGAAGTTTGAAATCCGATCCGGAGGAGTGACGTTTGGTGACCGTTCCGTTTACGCCCGTCCATTTGCGTATCTGTAGTTCCGCGTGGTTGGCCCGTGTGGTAACCATTATTCGTCCAAAGTACACAGCTCCATCGTCACGGTAGATATTTGGACTTAAGTTTATTCCGTACGGAACTTTGTTCGACCGCACCACAACGGCCAGTGTACGACACGCGCAAAGCTAGTGCTGGTCGCGTTAGGTCGACTTAGTTCATCATCGTACAAAGAACCAAGCGAGTGTGGTGCAATAGACTGCAGTGTTTTGTGTGTTGGTCAGAAGTGGCAGGTTAGGTTCCTTCCGGTGTTCGGAGGACCTAGTGACGATTCGCCAAGACTGTAACCTGCCAAGTGAAAGTGTCGGTACTCGCTTGGATTCCTGACCACAAGAGAAAGTGCGCGCTCGGTACCACTCCCCGGATCCGCGGAACATTCGATGGCCAACCGTTAATACAGGCCTAGTGTCACCCAGTAAACCGGTCCGTGTTCAAGGATCGAGTGAAGAGCAAGCTACCCACCACCCGCAGCCAAAACTCCACCAGCTAGTCGCTCCCCACCACCGTGAATTCCCGAGAAAACCACATGTCGACCAACGTTCATCATGGCCACAACGACAGTTAAGTTCAATTATTGTCCCTAAATAAACTTATTGTTCAAAATTTGTATTGTATAAATCTAAATTGTTTGTTTGAGCCGAATTGTCTAGTCCCCTTTTGTTCTTGTTTTAAGTTCTACTGAGTGTTTAAGGTAAGTTAGGGAAGCAGATTCCTCCCAGAGACCAATCCGTAAATATATACGACCCTGAGGATACGCGTTGGGACAAGGCAGACTAAAGAGGCCTTGTGTGCCCACCCCGGAGGCTGCCGTTGGATTTAGACCAGCAGCTTGGGGCTAGGCTGGTCTCCTTCTGGGACTAAGCGTCACTCCCGAGGTCCCAAATCGTATCAACGCATTCAGGCTTTTGATTGATTATTCGTTTACAATTAAACTTAAAAAAATATTTTCAATGAATGATTGGCAGTGGCTGATTTTCTACTCGCCGCTGTCACATCCAGGCGCTATAGTATATGCGCAAAATAGCCAGCAAGATTTAACCGCCAGAAACTTGTATGGCGAAAGTCATCTAACGCGGGTTTTCTCAAAATAAGAAACATTTCATTAAAAACTATTTGGTACCGATTATGTAGGAAGGTGTTCGCTACCATGCCTACCAAATATTTTTTTGATGAAAGTGCTTAATTTTGAGAAATCGAACCTTAGATGCCTTTCGCCATACTGATTTCAGAAAGTTAACTCAAAGCAGGCGATTCATTCTTTGCAATGGAACTGCCATAGCATCATTCCATGAACGAATATGTACAAGATACAGCGATGACTCGATTTGTAGCATGTTAAAATTTTATCTGCCCCTGATTTCGTCTACACCTGATTTTATGATGGTTTTGATATGGTTTCGCCACGATCCAATTTCGCCACATTTTTGAAAGTCTATTACAGTCAAAACCATTAATTGCTTTATATGTATTTGTTCTATTTGACCTCTCTAAATAATTTTTCTCGACAAATTTTATAATGAGCGAGAAAGGCATCATCACCGCTAGGTGGATTCATCTGTTTTTTTTTTTTAACATTTTGGTCAAACGGCATTCGACCAAACGGCATTCGGCCAAATGGCCAGACATACATATAAGCCTTTTTACGAGACTTATAAAATCAGCTGGTTTTACCGTCAATTGACAGTTCTTCTATGCAAGTGACATCGGGTTTGCGCGACCTGTTCAGCGGTAGTAAACAAGTTCAGTCTCGGCAGTGTCACATGAAAAGGCCAATTGTGCATGTGAACTGGGTCTGACAACATCGAGTTAGCGAGGTGAAAATGCTTTGGGAAATTACTTCACGGAGAAAAATAAATAGTAGAAACAAGCAAAACGTGGGTTAATTCAACCAAAATCTTAGGTTGAATTAGGCACAAACAATGCTTTAATTTGAAATAACCTAGTCGTTAAGTTGAAACCAACTAAATTATTGCGTTAAATTTTTCGCCAATTCTTAGACGAATTCAACAAAACTTATGTTTGAATCAACTATATTGTTGGTTTGTTTGTTTGACGTTTATGAAACAACCAAGAATTATAGTTGTTTTAAACTAAGAAAAGTAGTTAGAAATAAACAAAACTTAGATTGTATCAAACGAAATTATTGGTTGATTCAAGCTATAAAATGGTTGTTATTTCAATTTATGGTAACCAAAAAATGATTTCAGCTAAAAATAATGAGAAGATTGAAAAACTTATACGTATAATTTGAAGAAAAATGTTTATTTGAAATTAGTTTCAGGCATCACAGACTGAGTATAACTGATATTACAACAAATATGCGTAGAGAATTTCCATCGGATTTTTCGTAGCATTTTTACGCTGCTGCCCTTTGGGGTCATTATACTGGGCGCCTCCGTTTTCATTTAGTTTTTTCTCTCATGCATGGCCTCAAGCCGAGCCTCAAGCTATGTAATATTTGATCCAAAGCAAAATATTCATTTCGATGGCCGTTTTTCCTAGGTTCAATAAAACATGTTGGAAATAGCGTATTATATTTTATTAATTATTCTTACCTTTGATTACCGCAATCAGTGATGGGAAATGTCAAAAAAATGTCATGGGGTTGCTATTACTAATTTGCTAATAACTTTTTTCAAAAGTTATGTACAATTCGGATTTTTTTATTAACATGTAATGCTTAAAGGATCCTACAAGTTTGCCAAACAGGTCATTGTTCTAAATACACAGTATGAGGCACTATAACGAAATTAAAAAAATGTCACGGAATGTCATGACATTAATGTCATTTGACACTAATTCGGCTCTCACGGTGCCAATTTCAGTTTTAGAGCAATGACCTTTTAGAAAAAGTTTTAGTATCCTTTGAGGGCTTTATATTTATATAAAACATACGATTGTTAATTACTTGTGAAAAAAGTTATTAACAAATTGGTCCCATGACATCGATATGACATTTCCCGTCACTGACCGCAACTGATGATTACGATAAACGAATAATAAACTTTTTTGGCGACAATAGTAGCACAACAGTAGAAATAGCGATTTGCTTTCAATAAAACTGCATCTGAAAATCCCCGGAAAAGCGTGATGAAAAAAAAATCTTAATCTGTGTATTATTACAAAAAAAGACGTGCATGCCAATATTTAGTAAAAACAACCTGATCGTTTGGTAATAACAACAAAAATATTGGTTTGAAACCACTATAATACATGTTGAAACTAACTAAAATTTTGGCTTGTAACAACTTAACAAACTGCTTGATTCAACCTTCATGCTTTTATAAATACAAACAACTTTTGTTTAAATACAAATTGGTTTTATAGTTTGGAAATCAACCATCATTTTGGTTGTTTCAAACTAAGCTGGCTTTTCTCCGTGTTCGACTAGAAAATATCGAGTAAGGAAGGTATCGACTTACGGAGGTAAAGTAGTATGCAAAATTCAAACGACTTTGAGTTTCATCATATCGAGTTACAGAACATCGAGTTAGAGAGAGTTAGAGAGACTGTACCTAGAAAAAACTGAAAAGTGATAGCAGTGCTTCCGAAATCATGTACAAACATTCACACAAACAGATTAAACACATGACGGCAAACAACACAAATATTTACCCCTTGAAAAATACTCGATTCCCGTGTTCGAACGTTATGTTCTGGGTTGAGTTGATAATGAAACTGTAGGACTGAGTAGCCGTTCAATAAATATAAGGTAAAGGTATCTCCCGCGATTTTTTTGACGTAGGATTACGTTTAAATTTGAGACCGTCACAAAAGGTAGTCAGGAAGTATGGGCTAATATCATAGCCATTTTCAACCGATTTTGGAGATTTTGGTATCTTATACTTTTGAAGATTTTGTCCAACTATTAAAAACAATGGGTCAAAAGCGCTATTCTATTGAAAAAATGAATTTCGCCAGGCACTGTTGAGAATCGGTAAACCAACCTATCCCGTATGTGCATCGCAAGCAAAGACATCAAAAATCAAAATCGTGCAACTTAAAGGCCCCCACGCAATACAGCGGAGGCGGCAACGGAAACGGCAGATTTGACAGTTAGCCCATATATTTTCTGTTAAATTTTCCGTTTCCTCGCCGTTCCACTGAATTGGGTTTGGGGCTTAAGGACTGGGCTCTAATCTTCAGTTCTATTATGATTTTACAGACAGTGGACACGAGGATTACACAGTACTGTAGCAATCCCAGCAGAGAGTGGATAATCGAGAGACCGTCGTCAAGAGCAACAGCCCTCAAGATAAATTCTCACGCTATGCTGGGACCATCGTTTGGTTGCTGTTAGTGGCGCATTATGGAAATAAACTCGGTTCTTCACAGGACCAACATTTTATGAGAAGAAAGGTTGAATGCGTCGGTTGCGGTCCCGGGACATCAGGGCGTAATCGTGTAAATAATGTTTTTCATCAAACAATATGTTCTGCTTGATGAAAACCGGCCTATTCTGTCTGTCCAAATGACTCTTTTCTGTCATAGGACCATTTTAGCCAAATGAACAACTTTTGCGGCAAACGAGCAGTTCAGTCGAACGGCTGTTTGTCCCATTCGGTCAATAGCAAGATGGCTTTCGGCTTCACGGATCAATCGGCAAAATGACATATTCGGCTTTCGGCCAAAAGTCGCCATAATTACCGATCCTGCATTTTCCCGCACTATACCTGAATATTCGCCGATAACAGTTTGGTTTGATGTCATCTCTTTCACACATTCTGTCTTGTCCTGAGTGATGGCTCCACAACTTGAACTCGAACATGGGTCACCGAAATTTGAGAATGAAAGCGGAAGTCGGCAACTTTATGCCTAGGAGCGAAGAAATAATCTACAATATTAGTAACCGTTCTAGTGAAACTGAATCCAAAAACTACCCAATAGTGGGTTGTTTTACTCAAAACCGTATTGTAAGCCAAGAACCCCATTTTGAGTAAAATGACTTTTCCAATGCTAGGTAGTTTGTCTTTAATCACATGCAAACAATTTACCCAAAGCCGAGATTAGTTTACCAAAAGTTGACATTATTCAACTCAAAATTAGGTATATTGAATTTACTCAAATTTGAGCTATTGGGCTGAACAACTCCGGTGAGGTGCATGCATCTTGCTCTAGTTTTGCAAACCATAATGAAAATAACCCAATTTTTTTACGATGTTCTCATTTGCAAGTATTTTGAACTCGAATTTTGGGTTGATTTATCTGTTCAAGTACACAGTACATGCACCTACACACGAATACAGACAGTCAACTGCTCAAGATGGAATTCAGCCTCGATACCCAATTTGAATATTTTCTGGCAGTATGGTCTTGCTTTCCATACAAAAGATTTTTCATTTTCAATTTCTTTTAGACCCAGACTTTACAGCTGCATATGTTTCCACTGATATATTCGAAAATGTCCGTTCATTGACACCTTACCATTTAATGATGAATTTAGAACCATTCGAGCTTCAGGAAATAAAACATGTTTAGTGATATATCATCTTCCTGATAGAAAACTTCACGAACATTAATTATATATGAATACGTTATACTTTTATATGTCAAATTCCCTTTGAGGAAGAAAATATTAACGAGCAAAAGAAGTTTCACGTTCTCGATGAACAAACAGCAAGCAAAACAAACAAAGTTGTGCAGTTTCCACCATCTGCCAGAGCCGCCCGAAATGAGATTGGACATTCCAGAATCACGACGAAAGGAAAATTTTGCCACTCGCCAGAACAGGCCGGGACGCGGCCGGATTTCTGCGTGGTCGGCTCCACTTTATTACGGGAAAGAATCCCAATTAGGGCGAAAGTTTTAATATGGCCATAATTTTATTTGCGCTCTACTTATCCCCACACTAAGCCCTTTTATATCCCGTCCAATTTAAGTTGATAATGACTGTTCGGATCGGTTCGGAACGTCCCTTTTCATATTATTTATTGGACGGGCAACAGGGTTTATTGAGGTTCACTTAAGTGAGCTTTCCAGTGTCATGTTTTCATTTTATGGATCAAACGAGCTGGATAAACGGACAAAACCATCGCGGGCTGGTGAAAGAGCGGGAGTGGGTAAGGTTGTCCTTCCTCTCAGGCCGAGATTGCTTCGAAGTTCGATAACCCACGCTGTCTCCCGCTGACCTTCCTCGCAGCGACCGAAACTGACATGGCGGCCAGCTGGCGGGTAGTTTCACGACACATGTCGCACTGAGCTCCCTTGGTGACTGGAAGTTTGGCAAAGTGGGTGATAGTGAAATGGACGATTGGTTGATAACTCCCTCTCAGGATTAGTCCCGCCTACGCGACCAGTGTCTTAAGTACCTAATTAGGAAACTCAATCTGTCATTTGAGCGGGAGATGAAAGTTAAGTTGCGGCGTGACATGGGGAAAAAGTGATTTGGCGTGACCATAAGCGAATTAGGGAGTTTGTGGTTGATTCGATAAATATGTGGGCGGACAGTTTTGGTGGGCTTCTGGGCATGGTTGACATCAAATAACTCGCGTCAACGAATCTGTGCAAATCGTCGAATAATTACTAAATGAAATAGTGTTTCGTAAATGACAAGTGAGAAGATTCAGGCAGAAATTTCATTATATTATAGATTATCCAATCATAAAACCGTAAGCCTATTTAACAACTTTATTTTCACTTCTCATTCCAGATTCGGTTAAACTTCGCAGTATTGTATAAGGTAAGCAACCATTGTCGCACGTTCTTCACAGCTTCAAGAAGCTGGGCGTACCTATTTGAAAAAGACTTTACCAAAATGAAACGCAATCGGATTTCCAAATCAAATTCCCAGCTACTAACCCAGAAATCCAGTGAACGGCAGAAATTCTCGTTGAAAAGTTTTTCATAACTCATTCCAGCTCGATAGAAGCGGCGAAAAATGCATCCCCCATTTCATCGTTTCTGTCCAACACGTGCCACGTATCTACAAAAGCAAGAAAAAATCTCCAACTGGAACAGAATTGTGAAAATTTGGTGCTTTCCACCAGTCATGGCGTTGCTTTCATCTCCTTTTTTTGTGTTCTATGTTCCAAAGTTGGGTGAATAAAATAGTTGCACTTAGTTGCCATTCGTCATTCACATTATTTCCAACGAACGGCTGTTGTTTGGTGACATGCATGGCTCGGTCGACGTTATGTCCGACTGTCAAGCAACTGGTATTTAACTTCTCCTCATTATTGAAGACTAATTTATTTCCGTTTGGGTTGTATTAATGTTTGACATGTGTGATATTTTGATAAGCATCTCTTGCAAAGGATTGTTGATTTCAATACAACAGGCTAATTTTGGAAAATAGTTAGCCTCTACTGAAAAGCTTACTTTTGGATACCTTGTGCATGCCATGCCATGCCATATACTGCCGTCATACGCATATTTGTTTGCTGGGATTTCTTGTGTACATTGGATAGTTATGCGTATAACGTCAGTATACTCAAAAAAAAAAAATCTGACAATTTTTGTATCGAATCTTGACACATACAATTCTGCAAGGGTTTTATACGGAAAATTTTAGTTTTTTATACGAATACTGTATTACCCAAATACAAAATTGTAAGCTTTCAATACAATACCTAATGATTGTTTCGAAATCTTCCAAATTTTGCATTTGAAATTTAGTATACAGATTTTACTAGGTTTTAATACATGACTGTATTGAAATATGCCATTCGACGGTTGGCCATTTCCTCGCATTTGCAATTTGGAATTTGATATTAAAGCAATAAGAAAAAATCAAAAGGGTTGTGTACAAGACACGACAGCAAGGTAGATGTTGGACAACATCGTTGCGATTGATCTTTCTGCCGTTACTATGCGATTTTGTAGTGTATGTACTTTGAAAACATTTTCTCTCGGATCAGTTTTCTTTTGCGTAGAAAGATGGTCTTGAAAAGAGCAGACTTTTTTTTCAATAATGCGTCTTTCCAATCACAAACTGACTGTAGCACTGGAAAGAATCATTTTGGTGTACCTTTCGTTGTCCTTCGTGTGCGGCTGGTTCGGTGGGCCACTGGTCTACATCTTGGCTGGCTAGTGATCGTTGAACTTGTGCGTCAGACGTCCGGTTCGACGCGCGTGTGGTGAATGTCTCGCGCACTGCTGCTGCTGGTTTGTCTTTGAGGAATATAACAACAAAGATCATTAAATGATAATGATAAATTTTATCCCTCCCTATCCTCCTTTTTTTACCCCTCGATTTTTGTCAATTCTTGACTCGTAAAAACTGTCATAACTCCAACATTTCTTAACCGATCTTAGAGATCAGCATATCGTTGGAAAGAGGAAGAGTGCGTCCTCAATTTGTATTAATAAAAATTTATGTTGATATTGAATTTCACCGAAATCTTAGATTTATTTATGAAAACTATTTTTCCGCTAAATTCGAAACCACCGATTTTAAATATTAATACATAGATGGAGAGCTTAGTTTTTATTGTGCTTTGTGTTGAAAAATCTCAGGTTTATGTTTTTTCTATCAAAATCATGTAGGTACATCATTTATCAAATTATTTTTTAAGGTCCATCTAACGAACGAACATTATTTTTATGATTTATGTGATACTGCGACGTCAGTTCCTTGATTTCATGCACCATTCTACCCAAATATGTTTTGAAACTGAAGAGAATATCTACAACAGTATTGTATTCGAAGGGCTCAAAAGTTTGACGCATAACGGAGCCATATTCAAGTTATTGTATCAAAATATTGAATTATTCATCAATACCAAAATCAAGAATTTTTGTATTGATGATTAAAAAAGTAAGTTATTTCGATTATTCTGAGCTTATTTTTCCTAACATATCATCAATGAAAAGGCAAAAGGTGGAAAGAGGTTTTGGTTATTTGTAATGGAATAAACAAACCAGGTAGCAAAAAATCTTTCTTCTCCATAATTATAGTGTTTATTTGCAATAATGAAAATGGTTCAGCTTGTTATAATATTAGTAGAATAAAAAATCTTACGTGTTAGATTGATTGTTTTCTCGTGTTATTTAATTAGAACTTGTAATGTATCATTTGATATAATTTTAACTGATCGAATACTCTTATACTCCAAGGAAGTAAAAAAAGCGACAAATAAACTGCAAAACAAATGTTATTATTTCTTTTAAAAACTTGAGAAGAGAATTATTTTCGGATTGTTTAGTTGTATGTTTCACCTTTCAAAAAACTTTGCACTGTTTTATACAGTTACGTATTTTTTCTCTAACAGGAAGGTCATCTTCAGTTTTCCGTGGAGCCTAAATATTTTGAAACTAGGCCACAACATTGTTGGACGTGAGAACATTTTGATCCAAATTTGAGTTCAATAAGTTCCCTTGTCAATAAAAATTAAAAAAAATGCCAAAGCGACAATTCCTCCTATTGGATCAATGAAAAAAATCTTCTACATTCTTCATTCAATTTTGATTACTTGGGTTTTTACCTTAAGTAATACTTTTGGATATGTTTGTTATAAGATTACAGTTCCCAATCAACCAAGATTAAAACCGCCAAACGTTTTTTTTTAATTTGGATTGAAATATCGGCGTAATTGTCGCTGAAAAATGCAAAAACAAGCAACAAAAGAGACTAGTGATAACTCTTTGTCCTCAACTGCAGAGGATAAAGACAATGTTGCGTTCCATTTTATCTGCAACAAATATGGAGAGGTAATTGTTGTAAACTTTTCAAACTGCGTTAACTTTTATATTTCAAAAGTAAATCAAAAATCATAAGTATCAGTTATCAATGTTTATGTCTAAACATTGATAACTGATACTTATTTACCCAAAAATAACACAGCATTTTTTTTTTAGAGGTTTTCAGCCCTATGCTGACTCACCTCTCATTGGAAATTGACTTCTTCTCGAAATTCGCGGCAGGTGATCATTGTCCTATTCTGTTGCAGTTTGTTTTGTGACAAACGCTTGTTGCGAGTCGAATTTGTGCCAACATTTACAAGAGAGGACAATGTTGTTGTCATTGGCAATGTTGTTGTTTTACTTTCTCTAGCTATAATAGATTTTGTATTCGTGAATTTGAATAATCGAGTTGAACAAAACAGGAATAATAAGAAAACCGTTCCAGCAACCCGTGCCGTCCTTTTCACCATAATGAAGATATACAAAAAAATAAATTAGTGTGTGTTTCATCTCCCAGCAAATAAATACTTTAACAATGGGGAAGGTAGAATTTTTAATTCTTCATCTTTTATAGCAATACAAGCAAGCTAGCGAAACTAAATGACCCCTCTTCACTTTTCTCGTATTTTACATAGCTCACATGTTGAGAAAGATACTTGCAGAATAATCTAAAGTAACTCTCGTTTAGCATTATAATCACCAATACCAAAATTGAATTATTTAATACAATAACTTGAATGCGGCTCCGTTATGATCAAAACTTTTGAGCCTTCCAAATAAAATATTGTTGTAAATACGCTCCTTATTTTCAGAACATATTTGGCGTAGAATACTGTATGAAGTCAAGGAACTGACGTCGTTGCGACATATTAACCATAAAAATATTGTTTTTCCTTCAGATGGGCCTTAAAAAATAATTTGGTAAATCGTTATAAGTTATTGATATTTAACACCTAGCATTAGACAACGGATAGGACATTTGACACAACAGCCAGTGGAAAATTTTGACGCTTTACGAACACTTTTCTCCTAACTAGGGCGCGAATTGAACCTCCGAGGTACGCAGATGCGCTCAGACATCCGACACCACTAACCACATGGCCGTGAATCTCACAAGGAACCGAAAGTATCACATATCTATAAAAAGGAAGTGAATATGATAAAGAAAACACAATGATATTCCGTTGAAGAAATTATAATTCAAACTGTTGATTCATTCAAAATCAAACGATGCGCGTTGAAATGCGCACAGTTTAAAATCCACAACCCTGAAAAAAAGCCCTAGATTCGACCTAAATATTAAAAAAAAATCGAGTTCTCATCCTCCACGCGTTGTATTACGTGCAGTAGTCTTCGGTGCTCTGTTTTACCATTCACCAGCAAGAAAAGTCGAGTTCGCTGCGCAGATGACAGTTCTTTCATTCCGATGTTTCGCCACGCTGGACTGTTTCGGTCCACCTTTGGCGGCTCCGTTTGCTGGACGAAGTGCTGGTGGATTTGATCGGCGGAGGGGCTTTGTCGGATATGGATGGGAATTTGGGAGATATTTGAAAGGATTGATTTTATGTCATGATGATCCATGGGAAATACGGGGCGGGGATTTGCATGGACTAGAAAGGATTTGTAGTAAGGATTGGAATCGATCTTCTTGATGTGCCTGTTGGTGGCCAAACTACGACTTTTAAGCGCCAAAGTATGTAGATTCAAGTCGCCGTGCTCTCCTATTATACACGCCTGAGCCTACCAAATAAACGAACTTGGAAAAAAAAAAGTCGCCGTGCTCCTTCTTCCGTGCCATCTGCATAATGGGAACGCGTGCAGGCATTCCTCTCCACAGGTACGTCCCCATCGATGAAGTGACTTTCGCCCTGTGAATACCACCCTCTCTTTCCCACGACTTTTTTCAAAGATTTCAATAGGAAGGAATCATCTATGGAAAAAATGCTAGAACAAAAATTGTTTGGCATAGCTACAATTAGTGGCAAACGAAAAAAAGTTTTTGATTTTAAATCAATAGTTACTTGATTGTTTTCAATAGTTTCACTACTTTTACTCAAAATTGATTATATTTACAGTATAATGGAATCATAAGGTTGTGAAAAATACTGCTTTTTGTTATTGAAATAATTCGATGAATGTTGGAAGGTGCCAAATTTGATGGAGCTCTACAGATACCATGGGAAGGAGTTAAGCATTATTACCCTTTGTTGCGGAGTAGGTGTACGGAGCGATTGCAACCACAACTGTTGAGCGAACTTTTTCACCATCATAGCTACTCACTTACACATATCATGCACATGTGAGTAGAGCTGTGCGCCGCCGCGCCACGGCCGCTGACGATTTATACGCGCCGCCGCCGCCACCATTTTTAACCGGCGCACCGCTGCAATTTTTTGACCGCGCCGCCGGTGAGTTTTGGGCGCGCCGTTGAAATAATGTAAGTGCCGAAGCCAGTGGGTAGAAGAATTTGTTAGAAGAAAAATTACGTTAAAGCCCTCATACATTTGGAAAATTTCGGCTGCGCCGCTGAAAAGAACATATACACTCAAACCTCTGTTTATGTCAATTTGTTAGGATGCAAAGAGAATTTCTGATTTCTTGTTTTTCATTTAATTGATCTTCGAATTTTTTCCAATATTAGACTTTTATGTACAGCACAGGCCACTCCGGCCTTAGTCTGGTAATAAAAATTAATAAATGAAATTAATAATTTAAATATGTTATTGCCAGGTTCGTTTCAGGTCTTCCAATAATTTCTTGGAGTTTTTTTCGGAGGCTTTCAGATCTCCACGAGTAAACTAATATTTTATGGTCTATACAGAGCCGTAGCGTGGACTCTCAGCGCCCTTGGCAAAACCGTTATTGAGTGCCCTTTACTTTCATGCATGTTGGAATCAAATAACAGGATATGAGCTGGGATATTGTTAAAATAAACCATTTTTTGCGTGGTGGATTTAATTAATTAAGCCTCCATATCCTGCATATGTTCCAATAGGTGCAAGAATGATTAAAAAGTACAGAATTTCTAAAAACCTCTTTTCTAAAAATGTCAACGAATTGCTTAAAGCACTTGAGCTGGATTGACTGTCCGTAGTTGCTACTCCATTAAGACCAGATCAGCTGTTCCAGAACCAACAAATGCTTGCCTGAGACTAGCATTCATCTTCAATGTACAAGTACTGGTGATCCCACTTGTAAGGTCATACTGGCGCCTGCCACTCGCCCACTGCAAGCCGAATATACCTCTTCACTTGCCACGAGTTTATACGGATTTTTTGGGTTAGGTTCGAGAGGCAGAGGTTCGTCTTGATTAACGAGCTCTCATGTTATAGATAGAAGAAAGCAACTGATGGAATTTCTAATTGTGTGTAGGATTAAGGGTATGCGATAACACACTTTTTCCTAACGAAACGAAACGAAACGAAATTTAAAATGTCTATGTTGATTCGGATCGAAACGAAACGAAATATAGATTTCTTTCGAGACTTCGAAACGATACGAAATCAAGGTTAATTTAATTCGAAATGTTTCGAAACGAAACGAAATTTTGATTTTTTTTGCCGCGGAATTTTTATTGAATTGGTTTTACATTATGTACGCAATTCTGATTTCACTTTTTCAAAGTCGAATAACTGTTTTGCGACCAAATGAATTTCACAGACCGATAGTCTTATATACAATCAGCTCGAAGAATTGAGCTATTGTGTGTGTATCCTTGGCAGATGAGAACAGCTGCTATGGTCAGTATGTGCTGAAAGCCGCTCTGGATTTTTTTTTCAACCCGCTCTGGATTTTTTTTTTTTGCAAGTTCCATGCGTAGATCTAGAAATACCCACAAATTTGCAATGTTCCTCACATATTGTGCAAATAGTCGAAGAAGAGATTGATAACGTTTCTTAACAGTACACGTCGTAGTTGCTAATCATGATTGGCCGAGAAACAGCAAATATGCATAGCTCACCAATTAAATAATATTCTTGGGATACAAAAAAGTTATGAACAATAACGATGCTGGTCAATAACGGTGCTTATAGTCAATTTAGTATTAGGAGAGGAAAATTAGTGTAACACTCATTGTTTTAAGAGACCGAGGTATGCTCTGCATCTCCGTGAGCGCTGCGGAAAAGGAATCGTTGGTTAGTTGAGGAGGTAATTCATGTGAAACCCCTCGGTAAGCGACAAAATATTTATTGTAAACGAAGTTATTTTGAAATCAAGAAGATGAAAAGTGTGTTTCAAATCAATCCAACGCAAGATCAATGTGCTTCGTTCAATAATCTTCTACAACACAATTGATTCCGCACTAAATATATTTGTGCTCTTTGATGCAGACATTAGCAGGGTTCCGACTTTTCTTTTCGTTGCGTTTTTCAGGCCCAGGGAGAATCTATTTTCGTTGTTTGTAGTGAGGAACATCATTCACCCACCAATCTTTTCTCTGGAACTAGCCTTGGAGGATAAACGAAATGGCCACGGTGGGACTCGAACCCAGCATATCAACAATAATAGCCATAGAGATGCGCTCACTCTAGCCACACCACCAAGCTATCTGCATGTAGGTACCAGGTTATTTGATCCACAAAGGCACCGAAAATGCTCGGATATGAAAGAAAACGAGTAAACCAATTTCCGACGGCAATCAAAGTGAGCAAAAAATGGTTATCACTCTCCAGATTGTTTTTCTTTCCCAAAAAGTGATTTCTCCCCTAAAGCTTTCGTGAGGGAGCATCCTCCTGAGATTGAGTGAGCATTACAAACGCTGGACATAAGTTTTATCACTTCGCGTTCTCCCACACTAGCTGGCGTGATCAGCATCAACACGATCGATTGCACACTGGTTAAACAAATTTTGGAAACAACTTAACGATTTTGTTCAGCGGCGCAGCCAAAAATTTTTTATAATATAAAGTATAGATTAGTTTAAATTTGTTTCGAAATTCCGCGGAATTCCGTTAAATTTCGTTAGAAGATAGTTTTTTCTAGCGAAATTTTTGTAATTTTACGAAACGAAACGAAATCAAGAAATCAGATTTCGCCATGCTCAAATTCCGCGAAATTCCGCGGAATTTCGTTTCGAACCACCTGAAACGAAATTTTTCGAAATACCGCATATGCTTATGTAGGATACGAGCTTTTTAGTTCATTTCCAATTCTTACAGCTACTGCTAAAATAGTCAAGTTGAAGGGTATAGGATAGAAATGGAAACGGTATAGAGGAAGTTCATTCCCAGTACTAGCGATTGCAAAGTAGGAGAATGGAACGGACCTGGGATTGAAGCTGATTGAAGGGATCGAAGGATGTCAACGAATTTCTTGAAGAGTATATAAACCTACCAGAATAAAAAAAGATCCATTAGAGAGTGTGTTACCGACAAAAAAATCCAGAATTGCTTGTTGTGAATTCACACACTAGTGGATATAGCTAGGCCAATAAAATCCATCTCTTAGAGCACCTCCACGGGAGTCCTCATCGCTATTCTTATAATAGCACTCCTTCCCGAGTGCTATTTAAGGATAGCGCCCCATCTTCCCACCGGTGGTTTCTATTTTAGATATAGCGACTTTATAAACATATTGAGTTCTCACCGGGCGTTGCTAAAAATAGTCATCTTCTTCTTCAATGGCTCTACATTCCAACTGGAACTGGGCTAGCTGCACAACTTAGTATTTTATTAGCATTTCCTTAGTTATTAATTGAAAGTTTTTCTATGCCCGCTTTTTCATGAGTATGGTATTTTGTGTAACAAGCACAATGGATACACTATGCCCAGGAAGCCCACTCGAAAAAATACTTGGCCGAATCGGGAATAGAACTCACCATCTCCGGAAGGCCAACTGGGATTAATCCTATGCTTTTGCTCGCAAAGCTAACTGAAGACCCGCCATAGTACTTAAATATAATATATCAAGCATTTTTTCATTTTTTAAAGTTATTCCTTCTCAAGAACTCAATGATTGCTGGGGGAACTCCCGGAGAAATCTTCCAGGGATCCTAGATGAATTTTCAAAGCAAATCATGTAGTGGAACTGCTCCTGGATTTTATCTCATGGCCCCGATATTCACCCAAAAACAAAGCTATGGAAAGGTATTAGATTTATTTCTCTTTATTTCGCATGTTTACAAAAAGCAGCCCCGAAATTGGTGCCGTTTTTCTTTGTTTTGCGATGAGATGAATATATGTTCAGTGATCTTCATGATCGGAACAGTTCCTGTATGACGAACGACAGAAAAAAGAAACTTGCGGTAGATTTTCTGGAGGAACTCCTTGAAAAACATACTGAACAATTATTAAAATCTTAGGGATTCCTGGAAGACCTCCTCGTTGAACAACTTGCAACAAAACGAACAAAACAGAAGAATTTTCTTTCACGGAAAATCCATGGATATTGTGAGATCTACCGGACGCCGGTGTGTATCGCTCCTCATTATCTCCTGATCTGTTGCTGTAAATACTTTTATTTGCCTTGATATTTAATTACACCCG
Source organism: Armigeres subalbatus (assembly GCF_024139115.2). NCBI lineage: Eukaryota > Metazoa > Arthropoda > Insecta > Diptera > Culicidae > Armigeres > Armigeres subalbatus. The sequence goes on along the minus strand of NW_026943250.1, from coordinate 155,881 downwards.
CCGATTTTTTCTGAAAAAGATAAACAATTTTTATCAATACTAAAGTGACGTTTCACAGAACAGCAACCCTGTATAGAAATTTAGCAACCCAGTATGGGGCGCTAAATTTGGAAACTCACGGCTAATTTTGAGTTGCGTTCTTATTTTACATTCCCGTTTAGATACTACCGGTGTAGAAGTGGGTCCCTATATAGGGCCCGGAAATAGCGATAGGGACCCAGATGGGGTCTCCCGTGGAGGTGCTCTTAGGTGTGTCGGTCAGTGGTTGGGTCACTATCGGACGTAGCCGCATCAAGAAGATCCCTGCTTTGGAGTGGATCGAATGACCTTCGGAATCGCAGGTCGGTGGTTTGAAAGAACTATTGGACTTGGTAGGGTGCTTTCGATTGGATAATATGTAATACTCGGAAGTTGTTAAAATTTATTGGCCTAACCAAGTCAACCAATGCCACCAAACTACCGATAGACCCACTCTAGGAATTGGTATATCTTGATCAGAATTGGTCCGGAATTGGTTTTTGGTTGGTTCTTGATACGACGTGGTTCAATCGCTATTCCTACCTTCTACCAATTCTCTCCAAAGTTGAATTTCATTTAAAGTCAAGTAGATTTACTCGGAAGTTGACTTTCTATGTCTGAAGAATCATGACGTTGTTTTTTTACTTGCTCGACGTTTCGGCCGATGGGTTGTGGCTTTTTTCAAGGTTCGTATAGTCTATTGTCTATCGTAAATAATTGTATTTAAAAATCTTTTTTTGCCAAAAAAAATCGTTTTGGTATTACCGCAATATTAGTTTACTCTAAGAATCAATATGGTCAAAACTTAGGTATGGTAAAATTCAAGTTCAAGACAGCAGCCAACCAATCACGAACGCGAAGCTTGTCGGAGTCAGTGGATAGTACTACCGAACTGTCAAAAAAGTTCATTCGACAAGGACTGAATTCATTGACGTAATGCTGCAGAATCTAATTGAAGTCCTCATCTAGGGCTTCTTCTCCCAGAAACTTGTTCCATTCTTCTTTTCTTTTGTATTTCATGTTCCTTTATATTTGATCAGGTAAATGATAAAAAAAAGTCAATGAAGATGCTCTCTGAGCCGATGTTCTGACACCTGTATTGACGAAAAGGTCCTTTCGGAAATTAGTCAAACGATTGATTACGGATGTAGTCCTCGATGGAATCGTCTGTTAAAAGCTGGAATCTTAAACACTTTGAACTGGTAAATTTGAGAATATATCAAGGTTTTTTACACGGTTTGATTTTAGCCTAATGAGACCCTCAGCATCAATCAGCATCAATAAAATAATGAGTTAACCTCACCAAAAAATTTACCAAAAATCCAAGAAAATTTAAGTGGTATCCAACCGCGTAAAAAACCCTTGATGAGATTTGTCATCATTTCCCATAGAGCAATTCTGGATTTCGGCGCCCCCTAAGATTAAAATCAAGGACCACACCCACCTTGATTTCTGATAGCAATCTGGATAGGTGTTCTAAAAGAAAAACATGAGTATCACTAGCGTTCAATCTACGATGTACACCGTAACTATGCTATGCTATGCTTATGAAATTCTGGGAACTCCGCCATCAGCGATCCTTTTCCAGAAGCTCTGGGGATTCAAGACTCCTCCAAGAATTCGGGAGTTCCCACACTAAGAATTTCGAGGAATTGCTCCGTTAAGAATTTTGGACTCTTGAGTTCTGAGAAAATTTCCACCTAAAAATTTTGCGAAATTCCTTCTTTTGCAATTTGGGGAAACTAGTATTTCAAGAATACAGGGTTATACTTTCTATAGAAGCTCTTGAGAATTCCTACCCACGAGTTCTGAGCATTTATAACTTCAGAAATTATGAGAAAATTTTCCCAAGGATTTCAAGACTTTGCCCCCCTGCAGAATATATTTTTCTTTAATTTTAAACAATTTCTCTAGGACACTAGGAAATTCCTGCTCCATGGACTCTAGGAAACTAAATTTCCTGGTAAAATTCAGTAGAACTGAGAACTTGGCCATTCAGGAGTTATGGGGAATAGCTCCACCAAAAGTCTAAATAACTGCAGCACCACCCCCCCCCTCTTACCGCAACACAGATATTTAATTATTTAAACTCACTGGAAATCTTCCCCAGATATTTTGGAGAAATTCTTCTTTCAGGAATTGTAGGAACTCGTTATACAAGAATTGTGGAATACTCGCCAGCTACTCTACAATGACTTTTCGCAGCATACTTTCGAGGCACAAATTAACAGAAAAACTGAAGATTGATATGTCCTGTTTAATTTTATTGATGTGTTTCTCATGTATTCTGATTGCTGTATTATGAGCATATTTTATTCATATTTGTAGATATCATTATAAGATTTAGGATACATTTTTATTGAGACATCAGAAATTAAAAAGAAGAAATAAAAGTAAATAAATAAATAAATATTTCTCCTACAATAATTCCTTGATATGGAAATGCTAATATCATCTTCCAAACTTGGACGTACATGTTCATGATAGCATTAGAGGCGAAAGTATAGAATTGATAGTTCCGTTAGGATACGGCAGGCATGAAGAATGTTTTTATAGAAGTCGATTTGAAAGCGAGCGGAGGGCAATATTTGTGATGGCACATATCGCACGACCTTCCTTCTGCCAAGCTACCGTATGAAGGGGGAGGGAAGAATATCAGTGTGGAAGCTGATATATCTCCACTGGCAGAAAGGAAGGTGGTTTGACTTGCTCATATGCCATCGCGTGCGGAAGGATTTGCTATCGATGAGTACTGTCTCCAAATTTCTAATATGACATCAGCATTTAGTCGAATAGGATTTTTATTGCACAGTTCTGTTTTCTCATTGCGTCTCATCACTTCTCTTTTCTCATTACTTCACGTAGAAGTAACACACACGAAATCATTAATTTAGAATAATTCCTTCTTCAGAAATTCTCCTAAATACTCATTTAGGAAATTTGCCCCTCCATAGGTCAGGGCAATTCCTCTCGCACGAATTTTGTGGAATCCCTCTTCCAGAAATTAAGATGAATTCCTCCTTAAGGATTTATGAGGATCCAGGTGAATTATTCATCTCATTCCAAAAGTTCTAGATTATTATCTCTCTCTAATACCTCTGGGGAATTGCTCCCTCAAGAATTATGAGGAAGTCTTCTCCTATGAATTATAGGAAATTTCTTCTCCTTGTATTTGAGTAATTCCTTCGATAGGACTTCTAAAAAGTTCCTTCTACTAGAATTCCAGTGAAATTGTGGGGGAAGGGTGGTTCATACTCCCAGTTTTTTAATTCACTCCAAGAATTCCTTATCTATTCGGGGTTCCCTTGTCCAGAAGTTTTGAAGAAATTTCAAGAATTCCTGGACAGAAAATAAAGAAATTCCTAAAGAAATTTTCAAAGGAATCTTGGATGCATTTTCTCATTGTATTCCTGAAGGATTATTTAATAGCGTACAATATAAATTATGCTTATTGCCATTAATGCAGCTTAGCTTAGACTGACTGTACACATCAATGGGCAATATAAATTATGCTTATTGCCATTAATGCAAAAAAGTATTGCTCGTCAACACCGTAGTAATGATAATTTTGAATCGCGCCGATCCGAGCCGCCGCCGAGAACAACCGTGGCGTGGCGCCGGCTAAGCCGCCGCCGCCGTTTGAAAATTTCGTTCACGTCGCCGCCGGTTCAAAGTGCATCGGCGCACAGATGTGACACAGTATACAGCGACTGCTCGTGTTTCACACAAAATTTTCACTCATAATGAGAGTTGGCCAAGACGTCGCCGTTATATGTGAAAGCTATTCTTGCGATGTGTACTTGACTTTAAGCGTGCATTGAAAAAAGTTTCTCTGGCCGTTTCTCTGCGTAGTGCCGGAGGGAGCGTAAATGTTGCATATCGTCGTATCGTGGACTCTCAGCGAGATGAGCCTGCCATCTAGACTCTTTTCGATGTGAGTTACCGGGATGTGCTCCTTCACCGCAACAGCTGTACCTCTTCTCGTGTGGCCCACACGCCCGTTTCAAATCACCCAGAGACTGAGTGAAATTGTATTGCCGTCTCTTGTTTTCTTACGGACATCTTACTCATTTTTCGTAAAAAGTGGAACTACTCAAAATTTGAAAAAAAAATTGAGTAAGATTTACTTGAGAAAAAAAGACGGCAATACAATTTCACTCAGTCTCTGAGTGATTTGAAACGGGTGTGCACATTCGCGAAAACGACAAAACCAGGCAAGGATAGCTGTTCGCAATGAGCTAGACTTTACTAAGGTGGCGCAGACCAGCGTGACGTCACTATTTGCGTTGCATAAGATCAGTAGGAGAGTAAAAGAGAGAACTAGAGGCACGCAGCGTTGATCTTCGCCACCTTAGTAAAGTCTAGCTCTTTGAGCTGTTCGTTTCGACTTCCTGCAGACATACGATATCGAGGCTTTGGCTGCTGATGATGGTTCGGAGCGCGTGTATTTTCGTGGGGTTTGTGATGGTTCCGATATTTATTGATGCGAGGTTGTAGGATGTGAGAGCCATTTATGGTTTTTTGCCTTCATCCTGCTCGTCGTCATCGGCTTCGCATCGTTGCTTCTTGCCTGGCGGGTGACCTCGGCTTCGGCTACTTCTTGTTGAGGTTGCTGATTCATTCGTCTCATTGCCGGCTGTTCGGCTATGTGATCGAAATGCGCTAATATGCTTTTTAAAGACTTCGATCAATACCACTTCGGCACTCTGTGCATGTGTTTGTAGCGATGACAACGATGAGCTGCTTGCGTGTTGTGTTAGCAATAGCGGGCTAGGGGACACCATTCGAACGGTGCTTGCAGCGGGCTGGCTCGCTGGCTGACTCATGTGCCAGACGGTTCGGTCTGACTCGCCGGCTTCGGAAGCTCGGGGAAGGCCTCCAGTGATGTTGGTGGTGGAGCAACAGATCGCTGGCTGGCCGGTCTGACGATCGGGGTTTTCGCACCACTCGTCTTCTTTGGTAGTTGTCGTAGTTTGACGTTCTTTGCCACGTTCGGGAAGCTTTTCCGCACCAGCAGTTTTGCACTCATGACATGCCAGTATGGGTATGTTCCTTGCAGTGTTTGCATGTGGCGATCTGCCCCTTATAGACGATGTACGTCTCAAGTCCATCGATGGTGACCCACGAATCGATATTTCGTTGGATCAGCATACAAGCCGACCAAATCCCGAGTGGATCACCCCACGCCAGTTCGCGCAGCGAGATCACTTCCCCGTACGCTCCGAGGAACTCGACGATCTTTTCTTCGGGTACATTCTCCGGCAAATCATGCACCTTCACTTCGACACTTACATCTTCCATGGTTATACGAAGCTTGTGCTTCTTCCCCGCAACGTCCACTTCATGTTTTTCGCCATGATCGTCCACTATTTTATGTGCGAGCGTCAGGTCTTTGACCTTGACGATCGCACATTGTTCACCAAGATGGCACTGGAGTCTCACTACATCTTCTTTCTTCGGCCCTAAAACTGTGCGGCAGAAGCCGAAAGACGGCTTCACTGGGAAACGCGAGTAGTTTATTCGAAAAGTATTTTCTCGCCTCATCGCGGAGCACTAGAATCGCGCGACGCGGCACAGATAGGTAAAAATAATAAACCACTGATGAAACGCTTGACTTTCGGAGAGCAGAATCAAAAAACACGTCTACTTGTATCAGAAGCTGAGCAATAACTGACATAGTTGAAAAGCCCAATGAGTCATTTAGCCAGAAAAGTCGTTGAACGAATAAATTTCTAATTTAGGCAACCATGTTAGCCGATCATATGATTAAGCAAGATATAAGGATTAGATTGTGATAGCGAGTATGAAGGCATGAAAAATGGTAATTGCGAAAGTCAACTTTCTGAAGCCAACCATATAAATCAGAAGAAACAAAAAAGATAAGTGACAAATGGCATTACAAATGGCATTATATCTCCACTGAGACATTGCCGCCTCGCAGCCATACTCGAGCAGGTGAAATTACATCAATAATATGTACCTCATTCTGTTATTGATACTCTGTTATGAACCAGCCTTTTATAAGAGGTAAAATACCAAAAATTAATATGCACAGTACTTCAGGCAAAGAGTATGTTATTACAATACCAAACGCATCACAAATTATTATTCGTTTGGTGTTGAAATACCTTAGTATGTTTTGCCTAAAGTATTCTGCATATTAATTTTTGGTATTTTACCTCTTATGCAAGGCTAGTTCATAACAGAGTATGGTATTGAGGTAGTAGTTCCTGCTCGGGTAATGTTAAAGCAATGTTAATTAAGTACTTTCACAGTTGTTAACTGTGAGGTTTTTGTGCCGGTGTACTATTTTCGCATACCTATATCATAAAGCATAAAGCTTATGATACATTTATGCACACGGAAGTCGAGAAAATTTCCAACTCGAAAATTTCCCAGCCACCTTAAACATGGTCTTGCTTTGCCGCGCATCTAACGGTAAGAGGCTGAAAAAGGCATCAATTACAAATATACTTGGTTCAAAATTACTTTACAGCTACAAATATATTTCTTTCCTTGAATCCCGTCATGGTTAACCTTCGCCATAATTCGCTGTGATATTTGACCGCAATTCGATACCCTATTTCTGCTGCCGCACGTCCTCGTTGCCTTGTTGATGCTCCCTTTTAGATTTAACTTGCCAAAGCCAAGTAAAAATGTATTCGAAGAACATTGAACAACGTTGATGGTACCAAATAAGTATGGGAAAACTTGGTAAGAAAAGGAAACGGGAAAAAAAGTATTTTACGATTCTCCGGAGAACATAAATCATGATAGTTATTTTGATAGGGTAGGGATAGAAATATGACAGAGGAAAATATGCCAATTAGGACGACGATGATTTGTGGTGAAGGGACCACAGCTTCCGGAGATTGCTCTATTTTTTCTTCGCTGGATTTTAAGACGTGGAAAACCAAACGATGCAAACCACGGAGCAGTCATTGACCAGATAAGGAAGCATCAGGCTATTGCACTAAGGCTCATGCTCTTAAAATGACAGTCAAATGTAGTTCGATGAAATTCAATCAAAAAATAATTCTGAATTCGTTGTTTTTGAGATTGGGCGGAGAAAGGCTTGCTATGTACTAGTACGGATATACAAAAGTATACAATTGTAATCTGCTATCGATTTTAGAATGTTTTGTCGAGAAAGTACCTTAACTGGTTAGGTTCAACATAATAGATGTAAACTATCATCCATAATGCATCGTAATGAAGACGCTTGACAGAAATCATTACCGTAAATCGAGAATCATACATTTAACTACTTCGGTTTGGTAAAAACATTGCAACTAACTTAATCGCCTTGAAAGAATATGATTGAAAAAAAAAATATTGTTATCGTATGTCAATCCTTTCGAATGCAGACAACAGTCGTGAAACTGTATTACTCTTGTCGCATAGGCACTAAAAGTCCTGGCCATTTTTCATCAATCACGTTGTTCTATTAGCTCCATAATAGACGAATCTATGCGATAAACTTTTCCACCCATTCGCCTGTCGTTTTGCCAAAACCAAATCCCAGTTTCCCCGTTTGCCTGTCGTTTGCTATTTCGCTCGGCACATCTCCAGACTAAGAGTGCTCCATCCTACGAGCGGCTGTCTACAAGTTGAAGAAGGTTGCAGCATCTCGGTTCCACGGAGCCCAAAGTTCAGTCAGCAGCTAACGGCGCGTTTTGACAATTTTATGTGACATTTGTTACGGCGGGGAATAAAAACTGGAAATCTGGAAGTATAAAAAGCCCGTCAAATCCCTCTTGACATTGGCGTAGGATGGCTATTCTAGTAGCTTTAACTGGGACAATTGTTGGATTTTTAGTTTGATGAGAATTATATTGAATGATATCCGAGCGAGAGTGAATTGGAAACTGAGTTGTTGAACGGTGGAATAAATCATTAAAAATGAAAGGATTTGATTGCTTCCGACGTACCTTGTAAATATTATGGCATATCACGTCAAACAGTCGAGTCAAGTACGAGACATTGAAGATGATCTTACTTGTTGAGACCGAAATATGTAACTGTAACATTATAATCAAGTTGTGGAATTGCATGGAATAGTACTGAACACGTCCCATGACAAGTGGGTTAATGAAAAGTCTAGCTCACTCTGTGGAATAAGGGCCGAGTCGCAAAGAGAGTGTCCTTTTCGTCCGCTCTTTGTTTATCACTTTTATTCCAAAAAGTGGAATTCGTCGAAGAAAACTCTTATGACTATCACTCTTATCTATTAACATTGATTCTGTGACCTGGATTGATCTTAAAAATCGTTGTATGTTCAAAACAGGTTCTCTTTGTTTAATTCCTGTTTTCTTGTTGTTGTTGTTTACATCAGTTTTATTGGTTCTGAAGTGAAAAAGCAGCAAAATATGTAGGCTAAGACGGTATAATATGCCCCCCCTAAGGCAACTCCTTGATAACTTTTTACTTTTCAACACAATTTATGCAAACTTTGTGTTATTTGGTAGTCTAGGAAGTCGCAAATGCATTGCCCGTTAGTATTCATATAAAAATATTACAGATAACACGTAATAAAGCTTTTTTGAAAAGTGGTGAAAAAATTAATTTCAAAAAGTGCTTGGGCAATACGCCCCACCTTAACCAAAGACGGTTCATAGTCCTTTATTAGTATTTTATCAATCCCATAATAAAAAGGTTACAAATCCTCGTGCGCTTGACAATAAAAAACAACATAGGTCCATTTAAGCAGGTGTGAATTACATTTAAATATTTTCCATACAATTTGAAAGCAACTGCTGCAGTCACGCTGCCCTTGTGTCCAGTTGGTAAGGGCATATCGTCCTGCCTAAACTGGGGCGTTTTGGCCAGTGAAACATGTTTTCGAAAATCGTTATATTTTTGAAGATGGAAGCAATTTTATATCATATTAACCACTGAGAAAATTTATTTTGTTGCCCAACTGAGTGTTCCATTGCAAGTTTTGCGAACAGTATGCTAGAGTCGCTCCAGAATATTGAGCAATCAAACATGAAAAGTTACATCAAAACTGTAACTTTTTGTATTTTGCTATTATTTTCATTGTGTAATAAAAAAAATACTTCCACATTCACGTAGTATGATGGGTTTACAAATATTTATAGGTGCCAACTGATTTTGACCCTTGATTAGTTGTAGTTTTCTAGAAATCAAAGGGGGGCGTTTTGGCCAGGTGGGGCGCATTATACCGTCTTACCCTAGAAACTATTTTACTATTATAGAGAAAGAGAAGAAACGGTATATCAAGCCGAAAAAGATGATGTCTTTTCTTCATTTCAAGGCAGTACCAGTTCTTCTTATTGGCATTACATCCCCCATTGGGATATTGCCGCCTTGCAGCTTAGTGCCCAATGCCCATTAAGAATTTCCACAGTTATTAACCGCTAGGTTTCTAAGCCAAATTACCACTTTTGCATTCGTATATCATGAGGCTCACACGATGATACTTTTATGCCCTGGGAAGTCGAGAAAATCTCCAACCCGAAAAATTCATTAATCAGACCGGGAATCTAACCCAGCTGACTTCAGCATGGCCTTACTTTGTAGCTGCGCATCTTACCACACGGCTAAGGAAGGCAGTACCACTACTAGGTGAATTAATTTGAAACTGTTTGACAACCCCAACTTCTCTCAATAGTGATGAACAATTTGTTGATGTTATTTAGTGGATTTTACTTTCGACTCAACATTGGAAGATTTCCGAAGCAATATCAAACTGTTGCAACAGTTTCGAAAATCTTCAAATGTTGACGGAAAAGTATAGCATTTCCGCTGGATTATTGGACAGATATTTCCTGCTAGAAATCTCGTATGTAATAGCTACACCTAGGTACATATGTTGGCAAGGGTTCGGTGGTAGTGATGAAGGTGAAACACGGAGTGAAATTCACTCAGCAAAAAGGTGAACTGGGTGCTGTGCTTTTCGAAATAAATCAAATTTTTGCGGCTTGTTGTGACTCTCGTTCGCTTGCTCCGGGTTTCACTCGACATTTTTTTGTACAGCCTGACGGGGCCCGGTGCGTGATGGTAGCGCGGGGTGGCCGAGTGGAGTATCCATACACAATCCGACCACTCGGTTTTGACCTTGATCCTTATTTTGTCTTCGCACTGAGTGGTGCCTCGGTGAAAGAGCAAGAGTGAAGTTTTATTTGATTATGTGTGGTATGCCCCGATGCTTGGCCCACCAAATCCCCCCCGTCAAAAAGTGGACGGGAGGATTTCCCACCTGCTGAGATTATGGCGACCGTTTTCATCACTGACTGTGGTATGTTCGGGAGTTGGGAACGGTCAAACGGCAAATAAACACATTCCAAACTTTGTGAGTCTGTGGGACAGTGTCGAGAGCAAAGCAGCCGGAAAGTATGTGCTTTTGATGTGAACATTAACATAATATGTGACCAGTCTGAAACAGTTCACATGGAATGAATTTTGAGCATGCCACGAGTTCGCCTTTGGTCGTCATTTAGTTCAGTGGCGATTTCATCTTTAGGTAATATGTGTACATATTGACTTTGTTTATATAACTTGAAAGCAAGGATGTTAACGATCATTCAGAAATTTGCGTTCGATTATTTAGTAGTGTGTAAATAACACATTCCAGAAGCTGAATTTCAAAATATGTTGTATGGTGGACTTCTAGTGAAGGTTTTCTACAACTCTGTCTAATGGTTCGTTGGTTGAATTCCACTAGTAACAGAGTTATAGCTATAGTTTCAGTAACTTAGACTAAATGATAACCAAATTCCAATCATTTAGTTTAAGTTACTGCAACTAGCGCTCTAACTCCGTTATTAGTTGAATTCTAATAACGAACCATTAGGCAAAGTTGTAGAAAAACCTTCGCACTAGAAGTCCACCGTACAACATATTTTGAAATTCAGCATCTGTAATGTGTTATTTACACACTACTAAATAATCGAACGCAAATTACTGAATGATCGTTAACATCCTTGCTTGAAAGGCAGGATTATCTATTGTCATACAAGAAAGCCACAACTGTTGATAGATGTCACTGAAGTGTATTATTTGATTATACCCACTGCTCTAAAGTAGTTCAGATTGAAGCTCTTCCCTTTCTTTGAGGTGTGTGGAAGTTACCCTTCATCCTGTTGGTAGATGCATAAACTTACTTAATAATCCATCTATTCGTTAAGGAGAAGCCTTCCGGAATTAAAAACTAAATGTACTCGTGTTTTCAAGGGCATCCCATTTAAAACGGAAGCCACGCACAACTGTCATTGTTGTTATTCCAACTTTGCTACGCCACAGCATGCGTGGTATAATAAAATTCTGACGGATAATTCTGTATCAATAAAACAACTGTTGTCAAATAGTAAGTGTCGGGGCCGAGCGAATATCCTTATGACATCCGTCGAATATCTGAATTATCATGGGCTGTGTACTCACAAGTATGCAAGTATGACAGAACGAGTAGCTCTAGTGATACATAGAAGATGTACCCAATATTCGAATTAGTATCGTCTCGTTCTTTGTTACGTTCTGTCAAACGAGGTCATATTCGTGTGCTAATGGGCGCCTACTATTCGAACGCCGATTGCTTCGATTTAGAAATTCAAATCTCATTCAAAAAATTCATGCTTCCATTTCGTATCTCCGATTATTATTTTTCCAATCCGCTACTACCACAGTAAGCAGCAAGCTATGACTCTTTCAATCAATGGACGCACTTTTTGTTTTCTTCATGCGTTTCTAGTGGGCCAATCATGAATGTTTCTAAGCGAAATGTGCAACTCTTCCGTGAAATCCGTGAAAATCCTTTGAGATAAAAAAAGTTGAGGTACCGTCATATAGGGCTACTTGCAACACTTTTCAATTTCAAATCAGATATACTACGAATGTGGATACCGAAAAAGAAAAGTACTCAAGTACTCTACCCCATATCGTGAATGGTGTCCACATTTGTATTTTTCTTAAGTGATGTGCGGTCGTACAAATGCCAACTTTGTTATAGATATATAGATGGTCAAAATTTGAAAATTCCACGCAAATTGTACGAAAACCAATTTAATCAAAAAGCTTGAGTTTTGATTTTCAAAGTACATATTCCATCATAACATTTTTCTCGTAAATAGAAGAAGAAAACGAATATAAATTATCAAAAATTGGGCTGTCTGTTCTTGAGTGTTGCTCGGTTGTGCAAACAACAACTTTGTTTTGAATGGAATAGTAATTCAAATGCTTTTGTAATTTTTGTCTTAGATTGAAATTAAGGACAACACCCACCTTGATTTGTGATAGCAATCTGGACAGAGATTTCAAAGGCAATATAAATATCACTGGTTTTCAGTCTACGAAGTATACCGCAGCAATGGCACGCTTTCATGTTTTTATATATTCGTATTATATTTTCTCACGAAATATATACATTTTTCATATTTCAATATTTTCAAATTTTTAAATTTAATGTTTTTACATTTTCATACTTTTTTTATTGAGTATTTCATATTTTACACTTTCACATTAACAAAAATTTAATATTTTTGTATCTTCAATTCATATTTCTTTAAATTTCACGTTACACTTTCATATTCATTTTTTTGGGAAGGGTCATTTGGGCGAAACCCATTCGGCCGAATGCCACTAGGCCTAAAGTCATTTGGTCGAAAGGGTAGTTTGGCCGAAAGATTAATTTGGCCGAAAGATTATTTTGGCCGAAAGGGTGATTTGGCCGAAAAGGTCATTTGGCCGAAAGGGTCATTAGGCCGAAAGGGTCATTTGGCCGTAAATGTCATTTTGCCGGAAATGTCATTTGGCCAAAGGGTCGTTTGGCCGAAAGGGTCATTTGGCCGAAAGGGCCATTTGGCCGAAATGGTTATTAGGCCGAAAGGGTTAATTGGCCGAAAGGGTCATTTGGCCAAAAGGGTCATTTGGCCGAATTGGTCATTTGAAAAGCGAGAAATAGGGAGTAAGAAGAGAGACGCTTCAATTCCCTTTCCTCATTTCTCACTTCTCACTGTAAAAAATGAGGAGCGCGTAGTGAGTAGTGAGACGTCTTGCTACTCATTTTGCGCTCCTTTCTCACTTTTCAAATGACTTATACGGCCAAATGTCCTATTCGGCCAAATGACCATTTCGGGGAAATAACCCTTTCGGCCAAATGCCCCTTTCGGCAGAACGACCCTTTCGACAAAATGACCCTTTCGGCCAAACGACTCTTTCGGCCAAATGACCCTTTCGGCTAAATGACCCTTTCAACCAAATGACACTTTTGGTCAAACGAATCTTTCGGCCAAATGCCCTTTCGGCCAGATGTGTATCGGCCTAATGGTTTGTTCGGCATAGTGGCATTCGGCCAAATGGCTTTCGGCCGAGTGGGTTTCGGCCAAACGACCCTTCCCCATTGTACTTTCAAAATATAATATTTTTATATTATCATTTCATCCATATTCTTATTATGTTTCTATTTTTATATTTTTTTTACCTTCATATGCTCACATTATGATTGCTCGATAGTTTTGCCAGGATAGCTGGCGCCGACTCACCAAGTCCCAAATTTCGGCTACTAGTAGGTAGATATCAGTCCAAGCAGAACTCCTGGGAGACTATCGGCTGGGAGATGCAGTAGTCCATGTTGGTGATGAACATGTCCAGCGTTACATGGGCCACAGACCATGTTAATCGATTGGACTGTCATTGCTCAAAATGGTATTTTGGCCCTTCAGTTAATCGTTGCACAAGACCATCCCATTTTGATTGCAGTGAGAGTTGCTTCATGTTTGATGTAACGTGCGATGATAAACTGCCCTTTCCGGAGCGTGGACGATGAATCTTCGTAGATCATCCGATGTACCATCACCGACTTTGGCTTGCGTGAAGCAACGATATTTTCCATTCCACACTTTAGATTGAAGCTTGGCAGCATATGACAGACCATGTTGTTCTGTAAGGGAATGCATTTCTCCCCCCTCTGGAGTTTGTCCAACTCTTCCTGAAATCTGGAATTGTTGCACTTACCTCGGGTTTCAGGTGGCTTGCGGTGATGAACACCTCGTCGATTTTCTTCTCTTCGAATAGCCGCGCAAAGCTCGATTATTTTACTCTTGAGCGATCAGTTCACCAGACCGACGAGCAAGCGTTCCAGTTGGCCTGACCCACCTTAGAAGGCATTTTCTTTAGCTCATAGTATCATCTGGTGTAAACGGGATATGAAGTTTCGCAGATGAGCCACATGCTATTCACTGGTGAGTGGACAAGATGTTGCAGAGGCATGACCACCGAGCTCCGGTTTCAACGGTTTTTGGTAGAGGAATTCTTGCGCATTTCACATAACTTCACATGCTCACACTCATCGACTTCATGAAACAGTTCCGAGTTCCATGGCCGAAGCGTAGCCAGTGGGTCTACCTGGTTCACTCGATGACTGTTGTTCCTGTAATAATATCTTCAAAAATTCCTTCTGGAAGTTGCCACGATCATTGAAGGACTTCCTTTAAAAATTACTGCAGAGGGAAAACCTTTTCCGAAGAGTGTTAAGACTCAAGTAAAATTCTAATTCATTTGAGCAGCGATTGAAACCGCGGAGGAAAAGGAATTGTTTAGAGCGAAGGTTTGTGGGCTGACGTTGTAATTATGCTGTCACAAAAGAGGAGGAAAGCCAATGTTCAGAAGCAAAAGGTCTGCTGTAAATAACGCACGGGCAGTATCACGGCGGACGCTTAGTAAATCTAACTCAATCTAGCTACAGCGGCCCTCATAACTAGCCAAATCGTCAGGGATTCTCCACAGGAGGTGACGTAAAGCGAACCTTAAAAATGTACGCTGGATTGATTCAATACGGAAATATTACTCTGATAATAAGGTGCCCAAACTACACCGTGTGTATCTTGAACACCGTTTACGATCCATAATAATTAAAGTCATCGGCAAATGATAGTTTAAAGCACTTGAATAGCTTGTCTTTCAGGTAAACTATAAAAATTAAAGGACCAAGATGGGTGGCTTGGAGAACTCCTGAAGTCAATTTCTATCGCCATTTTACGGTTTCTTGAATAAGAAAGGCGCCAACAGAGAATGAAACCAAAGAATCCAAGTCGTTCAAATTTAGCGACAGCGATTTGATTATTGATTTTGTCAAAAGCTGATGAGAAGTCAGTATACATTGAATCGATTTGTTGTCCTATCTGAAAAGTTTGCATAATAATCGAAGAATAGATCATCAAGTTAGTATTTGTAGGTCGCTTTGGAGTAAAACCGTGTTGAACCTTAGAAATGTAGTTATTATAGGATAGGAACTTCAGAACAACTAGTTCGAACAATTTACACATGGCACATAGCGCTGCTATGCCACGCTAGTTTTTAACCTCATGCTTATTACCTATCTTGAAAACAGGAAAAATGTATGATTTTTTCCAATATTCCGAGAAAATTCCTGAAAGTAAGGATAAATTAAATAGGTTTGACTAAGAAAACGACAAACTTGTAGAACATTTTTTGAGAACAGTTGAAGGAATACAATCCGGGCCCGAACTGGTAGATGGTTTTAGTGACGAGCAGCATTCATCGACGTATTTTGCCATGACAAAGGGATGTTGACCGACTGGAGGACGTAGGGTTACGCTGGCAGCATCTTGCTGTGATAGTTGTTCAGTAACCGACCGAAATACACCGAAGAATTGCTTTAGGAAAAGGTTACATATACGTAAGTGTTTGTTCTATGAGTCCATTCGACATGACTGTTGGTAGACCAGATTCTTTTCGCCGTTTGTTCACATAGCTTCAAAATCCTTTTGGGGTGCGACGAAGTTTTTGTTGGGTTTTTCGTTGATACGATTTGAAAAGTTTATTGTTCACACGCTTATGTCGTTGGTTGGCGAAGTGGTCAATTGGTCAATGGATTCCCAAAAGGCATTTTCATCCAAATTGATTTGCGGCTAAACTACTTTTTTGGCTGAACAACATTTTCGGCCGTATGACCTATTTGATTGAATGACATTTTCGGTCAAATGGTCCTTCCTGTCAACCGCCATTTTGATCAAACGGATTTTTTGGAAAAAACACCTATTCGGCCAAACGACATTTTAGGCAATTTTTCCCGGTGACTTATTCGATTCAATGGCTTATTCGGCCAGATGACTTATTCGGTCAAATGAAATATTTGGCCAAATATCCTATTCGAACAAATAAACTATTCGGCCAAATGATTTTTCGGCTAGATTACAAATGGTTTGCGAAAGAACAGCTTTCGGGCTAGTGGCCCTTCCCCACACTGGGGCCCATAATGCCTCTGTGACCATACGCCTTATCGATATCCTTACATAACCAAATACACGTATAGGTGTGACAAATTGAGATTTTACACATTTAATCCACAATTTAAAAAATGCTTTCATGGCACTTATAATAAACCTTTCGATGCCATAACTTTTTTTCAATGTAAGTTCATCAATTTTATTTTAAATTTCTGCAATCTTGAGATGTCGTTAGCCAGCTGTGTTAGCTAACTTGCATAATATAAAAGAAAATTATGTATCTCTTCTACCGTTTCTTATTATCACGAGGAACCAAAATCTACAGACCCTGTAACCAGCATGGCAATATGGCATTAAGTTCGTGTTTAAACTGATTACTATTCGAAGCGAATGACTCCAGCACCACTCCCGTTCCCCGCAGAACACAGAATTTGTTCACGTTCCCACCCAACATGATCAGAACTGCCACCTCACCCGCAAACCAACGCTACCAATCGATATGAATTCAAGTAGACGATGATTACGTGCTACGCATTTCGTCCGTTCGCCAGATTACCAGAATCATGACGCTATCATCAAACAAGGAAATCTTTCCCAGCCACCCCTTCAGCATTCATAAAAGATGGCCCTCATTGGCCTCGGGTACTTCAGTGAGCGATTTTCCGAAATTTAAAACGTTCATCTGCATAAGTCAGCCTCTGAATGATCCCGCAGCTCTGAAGAGCCGAAATCCATCTCCCGCCTTATCGGGGAATCATTTCATGAACTCATAAGCTTATCATCTTGCTGCAGGCTGCTCTCGACCCGAATCAGACCAAAACCCTACTGCTATCGTGCGCCTTGAGCTCCGCAGCCGAAAGGAGGTCAGGAAATCCCCAATAGCCGCATCTCGCCGCCCTCGTGTCATTCGGCTGATGGAACTTTGAATAACGAGCGGACGTGATTGCGTTCTGGGCGGGCGGGGGTTGCTGGGGCGGTTCTTGATTTGCAGCTGAAAACCCCTCGACGACGACGCAAAACAAAAGATGGAACGGCGAAAAATATCTAAAAGATACGACGTTCAGTTGTTCCGGCGAACCACGGGGAGAAGGGTAAAGGGCAAGTGCCAGTAGGTTGACCCATCCCGGCCCATGCGGTAGAGTAATCTTTTTAAAAGAAAGTGAAAAGGTCTGGTTGGTCGGTTTTAATAAAATGGAAAACCGGCGAGAGGAGGTCGCCTGTGCCGTTCGTTGGTCGTTGGTTAGCGTGTCATTTATTCCATCAGCGCCAACCAGCAGTAGGTAGTGGCTGTGTCCGGACCCGGATGGTGCGGGATCGTCAAGTAGACAACATTGTTTGAAATTAAAATTGCGCTGCACGTCGTTCTGACGCTCTCGAAGGCTTTGACACAGAAGCGCACAATCGGAAACAGCGTTGGATGCAGCCAGCGCAGCGGTCGCGGACGGAGTTTTCCGAAATGAGAAAGTTCAACCGGCTAAAGCTGCAGTTTATGGTGGACTTTTATGCTCAGCCATTCGGGGCGGCTGTTGTAACTGCTTTTAAGGGGAACTAGTCTCGTTTATTGTAACAACCATCAGTTGCAAGCAAACAGTTGTAAAGCAAAAATGTTGCACTTTTTACGATCTTTCGAGATTTTCTAGTTTGATCCCCAAGTTGCTTCAATCATGGCTCGTTTGTAACGTTCACATTTTTCATAGAGATACTGACGAGTGGACTTTTGTGATCAGGTCTTGGAAATAAGAAATTGAGATTTATCAGGAGTTCAATTCGTGGTACTGAACATTTATTTTTAATTTTTTTAAACGTTCTTTTAGGTATAGGATGTCGGCGGAAGTTGGCAAAATAATTTATTGAACAAAATGCGATATTTTAAAAATTCATTTGGCCGAATAGGTCATTTGGCCGAATAGGTCATTTGAAATGTGAGAATTTAGGAATGAGAAGAGACGGTTCACTCCTCACTCCTTATTTTTCTTTTCTCACTTTTTACTGCGAGAAGTGAGAAACGGGGAGTGAGAGGTGAGACGCCTCACTTTCCTCACTTTTCACTGTGAATAGTGAGTAGCGCGAAGTGGGTAGTGAGACGTCTCGCTACTAATATTACGCTTCTCACTTTTTACAGTGACAAGAAAAAAATAAAGAGTGAGAAGAGAAAGGTCTCTCTTCTCATTCCTTATTTATTATTATCGTCTTTATTTAAGAGGTTTTCAGCCCTTGGAACCTTCTCATTCCTAAATTCTCACATTTCAAATGACCTATTCAGCCAAATGACCTATTCGGTCAAATGTCCTATTCGGCTTAATGACCCATTCGGCCAAACGACCCTTTCGGCTAGATGGGTTTTGGCCTAATGGTTTGTTCGGCCTAGTGGCATTCGGCGAGATGGAAATGCCATAGTGCGTGCTGCTCTCCTTAGATGTTGGGTTGGCTTGCAAATTACTTACCCCAAATGTCACAAACTAATCTGATTTTCCCTCTGGTTGTGGAACATTCTAAATTTTCTAAGATCGTTTGAATTCATCCGACAGTGAATTAAACATTGCAGAATGCCGCCTAATCAACCGGACTTACAATCTTGGAAAAACCAAGGAAGGCTCGGCTTTGCTGATGCTTCAACTGAGAAGATGCTGAACATATCCGGGATTCTAAACAACGGTTTACTTTTCTACGCTCGGATTAGGTCCAGCTAAGTAGCAGCTTATCGACCAACTCCAGCACTAATATCGGGTTATTAAAATATATAGTCTCTAAGCTGTGTAGTTTCAAGATGGTCGCCTCACCTTGATTCCAAAGATTATGAACGCCTCCAGTCAATCACTTCCCAGCGCAGACGCACCCTTACATTGGTCAGCAGCATCTTCACCAACCTCTTTGGTCTTCCACATAAATTTCGAAGATCGCGAATCACATCTTTATTCGCTGGCATTCGCTTCCAACAGGTCTGTTCACATCGGACACGCTCCTCGAAAATTTTTGGTCAACAAATGCTCGACCATTTTCGTGGTGTGACCGTTCAATCACTTCTCCAGTGGAGTCCACCCTTCACTTTGGTCTTCTATTTATCCGTCCATCCGAAAGAACCGTATATCATAGCTTAGACTGTTCTAACACAGCTCCAAAATTGGATGCGGGTTGCTTCCCGCTTCTTACGAATGTTCTGTTCTGAGACCAGTTGAGCCTCCAGAATACTCTGCTTTTGTTTTTGCTGCCACTTTTTCTTTTCGCCCTGGGCCTGGAATAGGGGAAATGTTCCGATTTCCATATCAATGTACATATATCCATCTCATCGCTAAACAAAGAAATACGGCACCAGATTCGTCGCTTCTTTTTGTCCACATGCGTGCTCACTGCTGAAAAAAATCACAAAAATAATAAACAAACCAAATTCCTTTCCATTGCTTTGTTTTTGATGGGATGGAAATAGGAGCTATGAGATGAAGTGGCGAACCGTTCCCCTACCAATCCTGGTATCTACCATTCTTGCTTCAACTGTTTATTCTGTCACGCTTTCTGCCTGGCGAGTGGTTCCTTCCGCGTATACATCCGTTTTACAAAGGCCTTCTGTTTTTGGTGAGCATCGCTGATTCACCCCATTCTCTATTTTATCGGTGGCTGATTATCGTCCTTGATAACAACCAGCCCGCCGACCTGAACTTGATTCGCTGGTTGACATCTTTTAGTCCTTGCCTGAAGCTGGCAGAGATATTCTCTGCGCCATCTCTTGTAGAGAAGTTTACCTAATTCTGATTCCGGAATGGATTGCAGAGATCAGCCGATCAGAAAGTGGATTGGCCAGGATCGAACCCAGTCAGCACAAGAACGTATGATATCACATAAGCTGCTAAAGTGGAGGCCATATACTGCCGCTAACCGCAAGTCGAGCACATCTGTATATGGGCCTCCATATACAGATGTGCTCGACTTGCGGTTAGCGGCAGTATAGGTACTTCCCCATACAACATGTACGTATATCGCCTCCGCTTTAGCATCTTATGTTGCATTATATATGTTGTTATGTTGTGTTGACTGGGAAGTCATTTGGAACGTTAGATAAAGTCGTAAGAGTGCGAGAGTTGAGGCAAGCCACTGCCTGAGCAAGTAGTGTGGTAAAGTCCTCCAGCGATACTTGTGATTCACCTTTTACTCGCAGCAAATGATGCCTGGTCGATCGGATAGTCGCTTCCCAAAAGCTTCGAAGTAGGGGTACACGAAAGTATGCAATCCCGCTGAGTATCATTTCTCGACGCCGTTACGGTCGTATCTCTTCAGTAATTCTAATAGATCTTTCAGCCAGTTTCGAGCGCTGACGAAATTAGTGTCATTGTTTGAGGAAATGTTTGTACACAGACCTCTCCTTGCTACAAATCTGCGTAGTGCTTACAGGACCCAATAAGCCAGATGAACCACCAAAGGCAAATAAAACCTGCTCTTATCTGCAAAATCTGCTTAACTGTAGGATGTCGTGCAATTGCCCGATGATAAACAGGGCCAAAGTAATCGACTTCTTCGTCCAAAAACGGGCGAAATTTAGTAACCTCTGCTGGGTTAGGGACAAGAGGTCGAAAGACAAAAGGTCGAAAGACAAAAGGTCGAAGGGACAAATGGTCGAAAAGAACAAAAGGTCGAAAGGACAAAACGTCGAACGGGACAAAACGTCGAATGGTAAAAGAGGTCGAAAGAGATAAAAGGTCGAAAGAGACAAAAGGTCGAAAAAGACAAGGAAGTGAAATAGAGGTAATAAATCGCACAATACAAGTTTTAATTATTTCTCAAATCAACAATCTTTTTTATCTCTAACAGTACTAGTTATATATTCACAATATTGTTGCATAGTAATTACACCTTCTTTGAAAATTGCTCATTCTTTAACTTTGTTTGGTGAGATGAGTGTTTAAATGCATTTCACATTCACGAGCCTCCATCGACTCCTAACGGTCCATTTTTCAGTACAACTGGCAACCTCTGTCATATTCCGATGACCGCACACGTAATACAGCTACCTACCCAGTTCCATCAAATCATCCCGGACACGTGCCGCTTTTGAACTCTTCGGTCCGGTATTTGCCCGTCGGTAGTGGACCTACAAGACCATCTTACAATCATCACGACGAAGCCTCGTCCAGCGCTGACATTGCAATTTACTACCAGAATATAGGCGGTATGAATAGTACCATCGATGAGTACCGTCTATCAATCTCTGATAGCTGCTATGACGTCGTTGTTCTCACGGAAACTTGGCTCGACCTACGAACGAAATCTCATTCAGTCTTTGGCACAGGGTACGAAGTATTCCGATGTGATCGCAACACTAATAACAGTCGCAAATCCACTGTTAACCAAAATCTTAGAGCTCGCCCGACCTAAAAAGATTCCTGGAGCAGTTTGGAGCAAGTAATCGACTTAGTAGACCACACATTATTTATCTGTGCAGTATACTTACCACCAGATCGCACACGTGACAAGGAGATAATGGATGCTCATTGTCGATCGGTTTCTGCAATTATAGAGGGCGCAGCCGCTACCGACGAGATCATCATTTTTGGCGATTTCAACTTGCCCGGTATATCGTGGAGAACCTGTGGCAATGGCTTTCTGTATCCTGACCCAGAGAATTCTACTCTGCATCCGGCCGCAACTTCTCTTATAGACAGTTACAGCCTAGCAACGTTGAAGCAAATCAATAATGTGGTCAACGGAAACAACAGACTCTTAGATCTTTGCTTCGTTACCTCACATGACGTAGCTCCATCGATCTGTCGTGCTCCATCTCCGCTGGTGAGATCATCAATACATCACCCTCCTCTAGTCGTCACCCTCGATAACCAACTTCCCTGTGATTTCAACCCCTGTCCCATGACAGTCTACCACGACTTCAGGAGAGCTGACTACCGTTCTATCGCTAATCTGCTCTCTACCTTGGACTGGGATAGTATCCTAGAAACTGGGAGAACCGCATCTGTAGAATCTGCTGCCAATACCTTTACAAACATTATCGACAGATACGTTCCGAAGAGAGAGTTTCGGAAGAAACAACGGATCCCATGGCTAAACCGAGAGCTTCGCCTATTGAAATCAAAGAAGCGAGCTGCTTTGCGTAAGTACACGAAACATAAAACAAATTTGCTCAAAGGACGATATACTACCCTAAACCATCTGTATAAGAGAACAAGTAAACATTGTTTTTGCGCTACCAACAAGGTATTCAGCGCAAATTGAAATCTAACCCTAAATCATTTTTGGCCTATGTCAACGAGCAGCGTAATGAATCCGGACTACCATCATCAATGACCTTCGGCGAAGAAACTGGTTCTTCACCTTCAGATCTCTGTAAATTATTCCGTTCAAAATTCTCAGAGGTTTTTTCGAATGAAATTGTAAACCCTGACGAAGTTGATCTTGCGGCAAGCAATGTTCCTCTCCATAATCATGCGCTGGGTGCTATTGACGTGGTTGAGCAAAGCATCGTTGATGCTGCTAACCAATTAAAAACCTCCTACAATCCTGGACCCGACGGTATCCCATCTGTGTTCCTCAAGAAAAACATCGAGTACCTGGCAGGCCCTTTTCGAAAACTGTACCAACTATCACTTTCTGCTGGAGAATTTCCAACTTGCTGGAAGACAGCTCACATGTTTCCTGTCGACAAAAAAGGGAACAAACATGATACTGACTTCATTCACTACCGTTGAGTTACGTCTTTGCGTGCTATTTCCAAGCTCTTCGAATTAGTAGTGCTTGGTCCGCTTGAATCGCACTGTAAACAATATTTAAGCGTTGATCAACACGGCTTTATCGCTGGACGCTCTTACATCGTACATAACGGATAGCATGATAGATCGCGCTCAGACCGATGTAATTTACACTGACCTATCAGCAGCCTTCGACAAGCTGAATCATGACATAGCTATCGCTAAATTGGACAGCCTGGGTATCCATGGAGATCTGCTGCGCTGGTTCCACTCATATCTTACAGGACGGAAACTAACGGTTACTATTGGAGACTGTTTTTTGACCGTTGATTTTCCTCCTGTCTTTGGGGCCGTCCAGAAACCACGTGGTCATATAGGGGGGGAGGGGGTTTGGAAAATGACCACGATAAGCCACATGGGGGGAGGGGGGTGTTGCTCTCGAACCACGTGGTTTTTTTTAACACGAAAATTTTTGGTAAATAACAATAGCGGTGTAAAAAATACAAATCATCAAAATTTAATGATTTAATCATTAGACGCAAAGCGCTTCTTAGGGCCGATGCCCACGTAGCGTCTTTTCAACTCAGTGTTAAAAAGAATTTAGCATTAAGCATCGAGAAAACCCGGTAACGCAGCGTCGGTCGCAACGCCGAAGCATATCTGAGTTATTTGGCCAACTTAGCTTTAGATCCTATTTCCACAAAAAAAAAATAAACGAAAAAGCAGGTTGCGTTTCAGTCTCAATTTTCACCAAAAAAAAATTGGGAAAGAAAAATGAAAAAATATTTGTTAAATTCCGCCGCAGATGGTTTTTGGCATCACGCCGCCGACACTTTTGCATCAGCGGACTACAGCTACAATTTTAAAAACTGTTCATGTTTTTACAATAATTCAAGAAAAATCTTCAAAAGAATGTCTTGTGGATATTCAGGAAAAATCCAGTAAAAAAATTTCCTGTAAAAACTTTGACCTTACTTCATATAATCCTGATAAAGTGCAAGCATTCAGAATGTTTTTTGAACAATTCTCTCTGGAAAATTTTGCTTGTAAATTTTGCTACAAATTGGTCATAAAAAAAAACAAAACATCTCCAGTGTAAATGCCGAAAAAAATTTCATGTGAATTCTGTCTGAAAATTCAAAACAGTCTCGTGGGAAATACATATAATTTTCGGTGAAAAAAAATGTTCATATTTTCATATTTTTTTTTACATTCTAATGAATTTCTTCGACAAGTTCTTCCGAATCTTCACCAGAAATTCTATTTCATTTCCAAAATAAGTTTTTCGAACATTTTAGGGAGTGCACTTCAAAATGTTCAGTCTCCAGTTAGCCTTACGAGCAAAGGCGTAGGATTACCAATCCGGAGATGACGAGTTCGATTCTCGTTCCTGTCTAGGATGTTTTCGGGTTTCAAACATTGTCGACACCCTAGGTATAATGTATCCTTCGTACTTGCTACACAAGATATATAATCGTACAATTGCTGGCATTTAAAACTTTCAATTTATAACTGAGGAAATGCTAATAGAACAAACTAAGTTGAAAAGCAGACCAACTTCCAGTTGGAATATGGAGCCATAGAAGAAGAAGAAGACTTCTAAATTTTTCAAGAAAAAATCTTCTGAATTTTCATGAGAAATTAAATAGCCAATGCCACATGAAACACTTTGATATTACCGTTGATTTTTTGTTTTTGGATTTTTGTTTTCAAATTTGGAATTTTGAAAAGAAATTTTTTACGCTCTTTGTGAATTCTATCACATTTTTTAAATTTTCCAATTTTTTTTTTTATTCGAGGCATTATTTACAATTTCCACGGAAGAGTCTATGGATTATCTTCAAAAAATACTTTGGATTTTCAAAGAATAAATCCTTAGAATTCTCAAGGTTCGTGTTTTTTTTAATTTGCACCATAAATTCTTCCAAAATTTCATGGGAAATTCATTCTTCTTCGGAAAGTCATTTTGATTTCTTTGTAGGTTCAGCTAAACATTGCTTTAAATCTTTACCATGCAAAGAAACACAAGAAATGATTTAAAAATTTTAAGGAATTTTCACATCAGAAAATCTTTAAAATTTTGATTTAATTTTCTAAGGAATTCCTATTGGAATTGGTTCTAAAGTACAACCTTCACAAGTACTACAAAAGTGCAATTTTTTTCGTTATTTCCACTTGTAAAAACATCGAAATATCCTCGGGAAATTCATTATTGGTGTTTTAGATTAACTTTTTTTTCGATTTTCTACTGGAAAATCTTAGGAATTTCCATCGGAAATATTTTGGTATACTCCAAATAATTTCTTTTGGAAATTAAAAAAACTGCTGAAAATTTCTAAGATTTTTTTTTGAAAAACGAAAAAAAATTCCATTGGAAATTTAGAAGAATTTCCTTTGAAGATTCATTAAATTTGCCCAGGATTTTGAAAAAAATCTTTAGAGATTCTGTAAAAAAAGTAAGCTGGATTTTTTTCTTATTTAAACCGGAAGTTCTTCGGAATTTGATGTTTATTGGAATTTTCATCGTAAATATGCATTTAGGATCCTTCTACGGATTCTTCTAGTTCTTCAAAATTTCTACCGAACCTTTATTAGGAACTCTTCCACAGAATTTCGAAAAAAAAGTCGTTGAAATACTGAAGATTTTTCCGTGGAGACTCCGGAGAATTTCATCTAACTATTCTGAAGGGTTTCCCTTGCAACTCCAGAATAATTATTCTTGAAAATTAGGAAGATCTTGGAATTTAAAATTCATCCAAGCAATAAATGTAGGCAATTATTTAGGATCAAGAAGCCTAATTCTTATGATATTGAATAATTAGGCTAATTGATCGAAAAATTTAATAATGCACCTAATTAGAACATTTAGGTGCATTTTTAAATTTTTCGATCAATAATGCACAAAATTCTAGTAGTGCGTATGAAAAAGGTTATGACATAGAGAAGTTTGCATTTAAAAAATCAACATGAAATTCTAAATAAAATGCTTTTTAAATTCATAAAAGGGTCTTAGAACTAAGAAGAGTCCGGCGATATGAAAAAAAGTGGCAGTGTTCCAGAAAAAAACACTCCAATTCCTAAAACAATCTAGGGTAATAAATAGTGCTATAATAACGATTAAAATTGAATTCCAAAACAAATCTCAACCCTTTCAGGACGGATGGGTCATATATGTCCAGCGTTTTAGATTGTCTATTAAATCACAAAAGAGAGCTAGACCACCATTTTCTTCAGTAAAATTGTTCATCTAGATATTGGTTTTACAGAAAAAAATATGGGAGCTCAAATTTGACTGACCCTGAAAACTCAGTTATCCGAAACTTTGGAAAGATTTCGATTCTAAGAGCATGCAAATGAAGTTGAAATGTTTGAATCATTCTGAACACTCACATAAGATGGGTCATCCTGAACGTTAAGCCAGTGATTGCTCTCAAGTTCAGCCCACGACTTCTCGGGTGATCAATCATGACATTTGTAATGTCCTCATCATCGGTATGTACCCAATCCGATGAAATAAGCATATGATCCTAATTTCCATTAACATGAGATCTAAGAGACAAGGTACCCAAAATTATCTTGAGTCAACATCAAGCTACACAATGACTATGACTTTTTTAGTAGGGCCTTAGAAGCACTGGGTTCACGGACTTGAATGATTAAGTAGTTCAAACATTACGACTTCCAGGACGGTTTTTGAAACCTAAAAGTTTTGTATAACCTAAGTCGAGTCAAGTACGAAACACTGAAGACGACCTTACTGTTGAGGTCGAAATACGTATCTGTCAAGGTACAATCAAGTGGTGGAATTAAATGGGAAGGTATAAACTCGTCTTATGACAAGTAAAGACATTCCATTAAAAAGCTCAACATAATTTTTTTAATTAAAAAGTCTGTAGTAGCTTGTACAAATAACAATTGTCATATCAACCGAATGGACCTAATGGGATATTATATCATACATCATTCATAATTTGGTTAATTGGATAAATCGAATGATCCGAACTCCAAAATGATAATTGATCTATAATACATTCATTCTTCTATGAGTCGCTTATGAAAGGACCATTGACTGAAGCATATTCGAGATATGGAATAGAAGTTCCTTGGGAAATTATTCTAAAGACATCAGAGTGTCCGAGAAAATATGTTTAGTATGGCATCATTGGATTCCACGAGTCAATATCAAAATAAAATTTCAATGAAGAATTAGAAATTTTGAGAGATGAGCCAGCTCTAGATTATTTATTAGAGAAAAAATAGAAATTTTCCATAATAGAATTGGAAATTGCCAATAAAGAAATCAGGGTATGAGTATTAAATAAATATAGAATTACTGCAAATAAAACAAAATTTCCATAAACAATTAAAAATTTTCCACAAAACAAAAATAAATAAGCACTTTTAAAAGCAAAAATTGCAATTATGTATTTAAAAAAATCACCAATAAAGAAATTGAAAAATATAGGGATATTTTGGAAAATTTCTAAACCATTACAAATTTTTCTCGAAATTTTTATAACATATTCGCGAGTCCGCATTTTTTTGTATCCTCCTGATGCATCGAAGGTATGCGAGTTCTAGATAACCTAATACCTGATACACATTACAACATGATAACATCATAAAAATCTTCGAAATAATGAAAATTTATAATTTCCATGCTGGGTTTTAGTTTGATTTTGAATCAGTTGAAATTGTCCATCTTCAAAATTGATCGGATTAACCATATGTTTTAGTTACATAGGGTTTTTTTAATTTTTGTACTTGAAAAAAAACCACGTGGTCAAAGGGGGGGGGAGGGGGGGGGTCTGCCAAATGACCACGATAGACCACATGGGGGGAGGGGGGGGTTGAAAATCTTCAAAAATATGACCACGTGGTTTCTGGATGGCCCCTTTTACCGACATAAATCTTGTAATAAAAGGACCACGCTTATCTTATGCCGACGACCTAAAAATGTTTGTAAAAATGTAAAAATGAATACGATCCGCTAACGACTGCCACAATCTTCAACAACAGCTTCAAGTATTCGCCGACTGGTGCATCCTCAATCGTATGGTAATCAGTCCTGGAAAATGCTCAATGATCACCTTTACGAGGAAAAAAGAACCAATATATTTCCAGTACAGTTTACTGGGAACAGTAATCGATCGAGTAAATCATGTGAAAGACCTTGGAGTTGTTTTAGATTCCCAACTTACGTTTAGCCAGCACATTTGCTATATAGTCGATAAGGCGTCCAGAACGCTTGGCTTTATTTTCCGCATGGCAAAAAACTTTTCTGATATATATTGTCTGAAGTCGCTCTACTCTTCACTTGTTCGGTCAACCCTGGAGTACTGTTCGCCAGTTTGGAATCCTCACTACACGAATGGTACCGAATGATTGGAATCTGTTCAGCGACGGTTCCTAAGATTTGCCCTTCGGCGATTACCATGGCGAGATCCTTTTCGCCTACCCAGCTACGAACACCGATGCCAACTTATTCATCTGGAGCCCCTCTCTTCACGAAGAGACACTGCGAAAGCGATGTTTATCGCTGACGTGATGAGCGACAGAATAGACTGTCTGGCCATCCTGGAGCAGATCAATATCAACGTGCAGCCTCGTGCTCTGAGAAACCAGCAGATGTTAAGACCACCATACCGTCGCACGAATTACGGAATGAATGGAGCAGTTATTGGAATCAGTGGTGCGAATTCTCAATCTCAGTGACTGAAATTTGTTGGATATTCATACCATTGCCTCTTCACACTCACTTCCTAACAGTGAAAACTGAAAATGGTTAGCAGCAATAATCAAAGATAGAGTAAACAAAAGACCTCTCTTCTTCACGCAGCCCGCAGTGACAGTCCATTCAGTTCACTCGCTGCTGCGTGAATGCGACGGCCCTATATAAATGTATGGGTGAATACTATCACTTGAAAGACAATGACAGGAAATTTGTGCCGAATGATCATCAGGTTCAGCCCGCTGTTGGCAAACCGAGTTAGCTAAGCTACTCCTGCTACGTCTTTCTGACTGAAAGGCACCGTCATAGGCAAAGAGGAGCAGAGAAAAATACAAAACAAAAGAAACACACTCAGCAGGCATTGTTGATAAATTGCACCACTAATTGGAATTATGAGAACATTCAACCGTGTTTCATCACTCTCCGATCATAACTTGTCACGTCAAACACTACGCCAATGATTCCACTCCGTTTTCGCCAGGTAGTTTTAATTAGGCATCTAGATGTAACAATATGCAACACATCATAGATTTTAATAAGTTATATCTATTGTTAATACTATCATTGGGGCTAAAGAAGCCTGTTGATTTATTCTACAATAAACAATAAACAATATGCAGGCTATCAATGCATTTCTTTGCTCGTCTGACATCAAAGTCATTTCATCTTTTTTTTTCAAGTTTTTTTTCTTGTCTTTGTCTAATTGTTCCGTGTACCATGAAGCTCTGGCCATCCGGAAGATGCTCCCTGACGAACCACAACTCGAGCACGACGATATGTTACAACGTTTTTGACGTCAAATACCCGGATAAGCAGCTGAAATACCTCAAACCAAAATCCCAATCCTGTCCATCCTGAAATTACGCAATCTAACCTTGAGTCTCCACGAGTATCTTGGTCAATGTCCCTTTCCCCTTACTAACTGTTAATAATAATGATCATCTTCTTCTTCTTATTGGCATTACATCCCCACACTGGGACAGAGCCGCCTCACAGCTTAGTGTTCATTAAGCACTTCCACAGTTATTAATGGACAAACGGACTGCGATAGCGGAGCAAGTGCTATGTTCAATTCTACGATGCCGATAAAGTAGAAGTGAATCAATCAGTACGATGACAGCACCAAATGAAATGTACGAATGTAAATAATGAAAATTAAAAAAAATGACGCTGTCTAATCGAATTAGAACAGTAGTAAAAAGATATGATCAGCTCAGCAGTGATGCCTAATGGGCAAAAGAACCATACAAAATAAATAAAATAATTCCAATAAATTCCGTACGAACAGAGGTATATTCGGCTTGCAGTGGGCGAGTGATTGCATCATCATTTCCACCCCCTTCCCTACATTGACTTGCATTCTGAATCCACTGATAATCTGTGTGAAACAAAAATCTGTAACTAGATGCGCTCCCTCAGTAGATGAAGAAACTGGCTAGTCTAATCAGTTTCGTCGTTCCAGTTTCAAAATCTACCTGTCTGGCCGTGAAGGCCGATGAGATGTCGACGGATGAGATGTTTAGCCTGAAGATGATCCTTTATGAATTTCGGGAGTACAGTCCATCTGTCTATTGATTTCAAAGCAGCGTACGATTCAGTGAAAAGAAATTAGCTGTGGCAGATAATGTTCGAACACGGTTCTCCGGCGAAGCTGATTACGATGATACGTGCAACGCTTGATGGCTCGAAATAAAATATTCGGGTTGCAGACGACGTATCAACCGCGTGACCGTGGAGAGATTGAAGCAGAGTGATGCGCTTTCAAATTTATTGTAAATATTGCACTCGAGGGGGTGATTAGGAGATCTGGTGTGCAGAAGAAGGTCGCTATCATCACATGGTCGCATATGCTCCTGATCTTTTCGGATAACATTGACTACATTGGTAACGATCACAGGGCAGTAGTGGAGGCTTTTGTCCTAATGAAGAGGGAGCAGGCGAAGATAGGCTGAATCATCGACGTCAGTCAAAGGTTGTTTAGAGCTTCTAGTGGAGTGTCTTCACTTGTCATAAGACGATTTCGAACTATCCCATTTTATTGCACCATTTGAAGTGAACGAACGATTTATTGAAAGTCGCAGCATTATTGGATGTATTGTGGCTATCCGTTTAAATTGCATCAATTATACTCTCACATTTCTCAACAAGTGATAAAAACTAAAAACTCACAACTTTCGAGGACGACTTAAAAATTGGCACATCTTCGAAAGTTCCGAAGCTTCCAGATGCTCTCCTAACGGCCACACGGTGTCAATGAATGATCCTCGAATTGATTTTGATCGCACACAACTAAAAAAAATCGCAGCTTTCTAGGGCGAGTTGATTACCTTTTCGGCTATTCCGGAGCTTCTGGAGCACCACTTAGTGGCCTCCCGGGGTCAACGTTTGGTTCTTGAAATGATATTGCTCTCATGTTGATGCATAAATCGTTTTGTGAAACAGTACGGTTTATGAGGATGAATTTAAAAACTGGCCCTTTTCTCAGAATGTTCCGGAGTTCCCGGAAGACCATTTAGCGGAGTTTTGCTCTCACATTCATAACAAACCACTGCATTCTAGGACGATTTTCAAGAATTTGTCTTTACTATGGGTGTTCCGGACATTCAGCGCCAGATGACCAATGGTGGTCAATGCGTTGGTCATGCAATGATTTAACTCACTTGTCAAGAACACACGTTAGAAATAATTTCAAGAAGTTTGATACCCATATTGTTGATGTTCCCTTGAAAAGTGTCCATGGCCACCTATGACCCCTCGAGGAACCGGTTCTGGAATGGCCAATTGAAGATCTGCACGTCTGATGAACCCAAATCAATAAAAATTAACCTGCTGATGAAATATCAAGAAGTTTGATACCCATATTGCTATTTACCTATCGAAATCCACGACCAGTGTAATCTATGCAGGACATGTCCCTAGAAATCCGGATTCCCCGGTGATCCTAAATCAGCATGATAAAGGACAAAATTTTGAATCGAATGAGCCCAAAACGATTAAAAACGGTTAAAAATTGCCTAAGAGATAAGCATTTTAGTTTCGTGGGTACCCGGGTACCCAGCCGGCTATTTAAAGGGTATACAAATGTCGGAACCCCTCCCTCCACCCCTCCTTAATCAAAATTTCAGTTAACCCGTACAATCGATTTTGGCCGTCATTATTGTGGATATGACAGAGTTTCAACCTCCTACTATGAAAATTCATTTAGATATCGCGAATTGAATTCCAAAAAGGTACCCGGGTACCCAGCCGGCCACACAAGGGTTAAGAGTAGTCCGTTTGTGTAATGCCATGGTTCGGTTGCCATTGTTCGATTCTTTTTTTTGATGAATATACATCTGAGGAGGGTCAAATGTCGCAGTTACTGGTTGACGGTCGAGCACTGTAGACGGGCGTCCCCCATAGCCCTGTCTGCTAAACACGTTTTCCAGTGACTGGACGAAGATTGGTTAGGGGGCTGGGAATCGAACCCATGACCGTCCGCTTATAAGGCGAACGTGTAGCCAACTACGCTACGGGACCCCCCTAATTTATTGGAATTGTTGGGTTAAGGTTCGAGAGGCGGAGGTCCGTCTTGGTTAACTGTCAATGTTATAGATAGAAAACAACTGATGGAATTTCTAATTGGATGTATAAAACGAGCTCTTTAGTTCATTTCCAATTCTAGCAGAAACGGCTAGAATAGTCAAGTTAAAGGTATAGGAAAAGAAATGGAAATGGTATGGAAGTTCATTTCCAGTTCTAGCTATTGCTAGAGATAAATGTAAAGAAAGATACAAAGTAGGAGAATTGAACGGACTTTGGATTGAACCCACGATCTCCTGCGTATGAGGCAGAAGCAGTAGCCTTATGACTACCAAGCCCGCTCTCATCTCCTTCTAGTTTTACTATGTTATAAAAAAAAAAGTTCACGATTACGCAACTGTTGAAAACAAAATGTAAGAAATGACGATTGCTTCGGGAATTCCGGTATT
The DNA here is from genome assembly GCF_024139115.2 of Armigeres subalbatus. Lineage (NCBI taxonomy): Eukaryota > Metazoa > Arthropoda > Insecta > Diptera > Culicidae > Armigeres > Armigeres subalbatus. The sequence continues at coordinate 123,267 of NW_026943250.1, read as the reverse complement.
TCAGGAGGATTTCTTGGTGGCCACTCGGGATCAATGAATGATATTCGCAATCTCGCGCTTAGAATCATAAGGGCGTAACTGTATTAATCGATTTATCTTCGACGATATTTTCCTTTTATCAATGTAGTGAATTGCGGTAGTTTGCCGAAGGTTGATGGTTGTAATGAAGGATGATTGCATCACTACCTGAAGCAAATATAAAATCGATGAAGAGAAATCGATCAATACAGTTACGCCCCTATGATTCTAAGCGCGAGCAAAGACTCTGCTTCTATACTACTATTACAAACGATTTTCAAAAGTTTCTAGAACGAACTGCAATAATTGACCACTGCTCTGGATGCCTCTGCACTTCTGGAGCACCATCTGGGGACCACCAGGTGACCCTTGCATTAATTTTGCTCTCACAACAAATGACGAATTTCAAGAATTAACTACTGCTCCGTATGATTCAGAGCTTCCCAATTATAACTTAGTGTTGACCTGGAGTCAATTAATTGCCCTGGACATTACTTTACAACGGATTGCAAATTTCTAGAACAAACTTCCGTAGTATCAGACAGAGGCCACCTAGGATCGAAGAGTAGTGCATGTATTGGTTTTGATGTGACAATGTTAAAACAAACGGAGATCGAAGTATGCTGCGTTGGCGAATATACGCAACAGTTTTTGCTCCCGTCATTTTTCTCTAGAAAATTTGTACTTTTTAAAATAAAATTCAAGCAACTCAAGAAGCCAAACGTTGTGTTACAGTGTTTTCTTTTGTGATGGTGGAAAATATTCTCCCCTATACTAGGGCCCCATCATTCTGATAAAAAATGTGAAGAAAAAGAAGAAGTCGGATCCCTTCGAGATGAGCGATATGTACTTCAAGATCGGAAGGTATGCTAGTGAGTCGTCAGTGAAAGAACCAGAAGACCACTCTGAGTTTTCGTCAAGGTCGAGAACGAAAGCCGACTCCTCCAGCAAGCAGTCCAGTAATGATGCTTAGGTAAAAGTAGCTGTAGGCTCAGCGTGTCATCCAAGGGTACTTCGAAGATCGCGGAGCGGAGCAGAGATTTGGTGAGGTTTTTCTAATTTAGTAATTTCTGTCTTGTTCATACAACAAAGCTATGTACAGCAATACATCTATTCAAACATAGGATTTGTTTAAATATTACGTAATCATCTCTCACCCCTATGCGTAACGCGTAACAAATGCTGTTTTTTGGTAAATCTTGTTTCTGGTAAAATTTGAAGGACGGTTTATTTCATGCGTAACAATATTTCCAAAATTAAACAACCTCCCACCCCCATTGCGTTACGTAATATTTGAACAGACCCATATATATTTTTTGAATGATATTCGTTAAAACATTTTTTATACAAATCGTCTTAGCTCGAGAGGCTGAACATTTGTTTTTTTTGTGTTTCAATCTGAAACATGTGATGGGCTTCGCCGATTCTAATTCAATAAGCTACATTCGACGTGTAGATATCCTAGTTCGACACAATTGTTTTTGTTTTTCAACAAATGTAGCCGATTTGTCATTATCATTCAAATGACTTTATGCTTTACGAAACCGATGGTTTTCAATTTTGCTCGATATTAAATATATTAATTTTTGTTGCCCTTCGTAAAATATCAAAATTGTGAATTCCGCAATACAAATAATTGAATCAATCGTTGACGTGTTTTTTGGTTATTTTAATGGCGCGAGAAATGATATTAGATAGTAAGATAAGAATTGTTTGCTTTTTTTTAAAATACCGTCAAATGAGATGTCGTTAGGCCAAAATGCTATATACTCCAAGTAAAAAAAAACTTTGTTCTGAGATTTTTAAGAAACTGCTTTTTAAATACGTTCACTTATTGATTTCCGTTTTTTTTTTAAATTAGGATAGGTAAATTGAACAGTGGATTAAACACAAAATTTTCCTTAAATATTCCATGACTATTATTCAAATAAGTGCTATAACATGCAAATTCTATTGTCTGATTTGCTGTAGTTTTAGGTTAATGTTGATGAATAATTGTGCGTATCAAATTATATCGAAAGAATGACACTAACATGTCTAAAAGTGATAAATAATTCTGAAAAATATCTAAAGTTGACTAAACGTTTGAAACCATTGACAGCCATGAGATTTTTAACGTGCTCAATTATCATCAAGTTCTATTGTGTCTATTATGCCTATTCTTGATTTTGTGAGTGTGGGATCGAACGAGTTTTTAAAGTGCAGAACAATTTCGAGATCAGTGTTATTTTGTTCTACTCTGTGTGAAAAATATATTAATTAGTGCGTGACCAATTATGTTTTAAGAGAGAACGACGTGGAATTGTGGGAAAGTAAAAGTTCACTGTGCGTATGATCGTGTTTCCTTTAGTCACAGAACGATCGCGCGATCATCGAAATGTTTTGTTCTGCGTTGTGCGGTTGACCTAAATAATTGGCGTGTGCATATTTCCTTTATCACGCAGAACGATCGCGCGATCATTGGAAAATTTGGTTCTGCTTAGTGCGGTCGGTAAATCAATTAGCTAGGTCGCCTTCGTTCGATTGTGTTTTTGTTTAAACTCGATCAAATTACACGCTACACTCGGCATACCGTTTACCAAAACGAACCCTGCTATACTCCCTCCCCATATATCCAAAATCCCAGTGATTTCTCGTGGAAGTGCAGATGACTCGTCGGCTTCCATCAAAGCGAGTATCACGTCAACATTTTCCTTCCGAATCCCTAATTGACCTGCATTCGGACACGGCCGGCGCTGGTATTGCTTAATTTTGGGTCACCAGTTCTCACACATTGATGATGATGTTAGTCCCAAACACCATCTGTTGGTTCTCTGTGTAATTACAGCTGACCTGGCAATAACGGAGTAGCAACCGTGGGCAGTCAATCATGCTCATGCAATGTTAAAACAAACGGTTTATGAAAAGTCACATCTGTTTAGAAGAATTTCTGGAATCGATCATATCTCCGAGTGTCCGGAATATTATGATGGGTCTCCTGCTGGTCACCCGGCGTCCATGAGTGGTCCTTGCATTTATTTTGCACTCACATTGGTAGATAAATTGATTTATAACAATGAGCTCTGAAAATGTTAATGAACATTCTTGACTCCTCAGGGAACGTATTCCGGAATTGGAGATCAGGGGTGAACTTGTTTGATGAACCCAAATAAATCAGAAATAAACGCTTGAGACAATTTCAAGAAGTTAGACACTCATATTGTTGGGGTTCCAATGAGAAATAATTTTGGCCAACCCCGGCTCCCGGGGAACCTGTTCCAGAATGGCCACTCCTGAGTTAACTTGTCTGGTGAGCCTAGGATCATAAAGGACATACGCAAGAGTTAGTTTCATGAAGTTTGATACCCATATTGTTGATGTTCCATTGAACAATGTCCATGGCCACCAGAGATATAAGCATTTTAGTTTCGTAGGTACCCGGGTACCCTGCCGGCCTGTCAAGGGTGTTTTTTTTGCCGGTCACAATACGGTTAAATAATCGTACACACACTCAAACATCCATCTATTAGTTGATAATAAATATCATGGTGAAGAGTAACTTCCATTTTCTATCCATTCAATTTACTTTGCCATATTTAACAGGATAATCATTATGATAAATGGCGTAATCTGAATAGTTGGGCTATTAAGAACCATTTGGATGTTTTTGCGTATAAACAAATTTTCTATTAAGCAAAATATTCCAAAAATAAAAGCAAAAATCCGTGGTTATGTTGCATGACTTGATTTTGTAATTTCACTGACCTATACATCAACTTCACTGGAAATCATTAATTTCCGTAAGTGAATGATAAATGGTTCAACTATTCTAGCAATAAAATCAAATAATCATTTTCTCCTTGGTCGGTCACTGCAAAGGGTCGACGTGTTGCAAAAAAACACACACCCGAACCTCCCAGTTGTCACAACTTCTTCCATACGCAGCGGTCCCAGGATTGATGATTAGGAACCCGTCCCAAAAGTTGCGCAATCGTTAAACGTGGACTACGACTGCAGTCATGTTCTATCGCACTCGCAGTGTTGTAACTTTTTTTTTTATCTCAGAAATACGTAAGAGAGCAAACGTCCATTGTGGAAAAATACACTTCTACCGGTGCAAAGACTGACGTCCCTCGGTTATAAATCATTCAATTTTGCCCTTTCTCTGCCATCATGATAGCTGGAGCGATTCGTTCTTTGGATTTTTGTGCCAGAAGCTGGCTGGAAACCTATGGCTAAGGGTGAACCAAGCCACAATCTCCCTCTGGAAACTGTTTGCCCAGTGCTCGCTTTCCTCGGAAAGCTCCAACAGATCCGAGATAGACTGGCAACTAACAAGCAGATTCAACCATCATTTGGCGTGTATTATCTCTCTACCCGACGCAGAGCGCTCTGCAGTTGACCACTTTGCCGCCGTTCGTCTTGCACCGTATTATTATTATTAAAGCGATAAGATCCAACCGACTCCGAACAGTCAGTGGGACCAGCAGGAAAAGACATTTGGAAATTATTCCCATCCTCATGGCGACGACCACCGTAGCAGACTGTGGCAGCAACAGGAGAAGTGATTCTCAAATTGCTCAGCTGTAAATTGATCCATGAGATATTTCAGAATTTTCATGCAACTTCAATGAATCCGAACCAGTGGTAGAAATTCAACATCCTCATCGGCGACGATAACTGGAGATCCTCAATAAATTAAATTTGATACAAGTTTCCTGTGAGGAAAGAAATAGTCGTGATGATAATAAGGAAATGACTATCTCAAAATCAGACCGGTGATGAAATACTGCTTTACGCGGAAGGTCATTCTATTTATCAAAGCATCTGCAACTGTCATCCATGTTTGATTGTGGCATTGACCATGGCCCGGAAAATCGGTCGGCAATGGGAGCAGCAGAAAATAGATCGTTTCAGTCGGGGGACAGTGCGTTTGGCACATCATGCGCCAGTGAACCTATCTACAAGTGACAAAACCGGAAAAATGGGACTTATCGCACCCGGGACGCACTGAATACACAATAAGTCTTCGTCGCCATCGCCGTTTGTCCACTTCAAGCTCGACTTTGCTCGTTGGCCATTCCCACCGGTCTCACACTGCCATCGACCAACTGGACGCCGGTAGATAAGACATGTTTCAGATGTGTGTCGCCAGATAGGGGTTTGTGTAACTGTGGAGTGAGCGAGAATGGGACTCCAGAATGGACAATAAATCGACATATAACACGTTTGTGTCTGTTTCCATTATGTTCTGTTAACATTCATGTTTTTGCTACTTGAGTTATTATACTCAATCGAATTTTCTTTTCTTCTTGTTTTTAATAGACGATTTTTTCATAAGCCTTATTCGAGGATTTTTTTGCCATTAAACATTTGCAAATTAGGCAACGGATGTGCCTACAGCATTGCATCTATTTGTCTGTGAAAACTTATTCAACTTCTCTGGTGCGAACCGCAAAAGACAGGAGCAAATTGCGAAGACATTCCGTCTAACGACGACGACGTGCTAAAATTGAGTGATCTGTTCGCGTTGGTCCTCAGGTGTGATGGCATCATTAGTCAACGGCGGTAAAGCTCCTTTTTCCTATCCATTGTCGACTCAATTTTCTGAAGTTTCACGCAGCTTCCAGTTCATACTTTCAGAGTGCGAATCACGTTCTTCTCATACTCTGCACTGCAACGAATGATATTGCGAGTCCATTCAGCGTATTTCCGGTGGCACAATTTATTCTCTTTTTTTCTTTTCTGTTGATTCTCAAGGATCTTGAAAAATCGAAAGGGTATGGTACGTTTTTATATAGGGGGAATGACGGTTTAGGCAGGTTTTGTTCTATTATTGTCAGGTGCTTTTTTTATGACTGATTATACTCAAATTTGGCCTAAACATTCTTTGCATATCAAAGAATATTGTGGCCAATTTTAATAAAATTTTGTGGACAAAAACCCCCCTGACAATAATAGAACAAAACCTGCCAAAGCCGTCTTTTCCCCTATTTAGAAAAAAAGAAATGAAAATTCTTTAGGGTATATGAGGAAGGATGTCATAGTTTTAGTAATCACATCAAGGAAAACTTGCATTATTTTCCGTTAATTGTCTTCTTTTGTTTCATCTATTTTACGTAAATGTTAACCTTGTCAAACAAAAAAATGCACATTACATGAACGAACAGATATGATAGATACAATACCATTGACAGTGAATCGGTTCGATATTTTTTCCCACCGTCATCAGCTTTTAGATAGTATATATTGGAAAACCACGAACAAAAACTGCGACGAGTGAACGGCAGGGAGAACTTTCAGGCTGACTTGCTTTTTTGAATTGGACAAGCAGCTTTTCTTGGCCAAGCGGGAGGATGCAGCGCTTCAAAACAACGCCATGAAACATGCGTCTTGTTTCAGGAATGTTTTAGGGTTTGGAGAATTAATTTGAAGCTACTTACGAAGCATCAAATTGCAAGTTGGCAACGTCCCTTTTGTGTTGGATCGCCAACAACAAGGAAAGAAAGCAATTGCTCGAGATAAACTGCGAAATGGAGCTCGTCGAAACGAGTTCATCAGAGAAATGGAGACGTGTCTGATTGTGGTGCATAGCACTTTGTCAGAAGATGACAAATCATCAACCTGGCACGACAGTTTCGATGATTTCTACATTCTTCAGACGCGCTATTCTGAGAGCTGTCTCAGCGATGACAACGACCTTTTTCAGATGATGTCGTTTGGATGTGAATCTTCGTCAAATGCCTCTTTTTCAATCGTTTTTCTGTTAGGAATCGTTCTGTTGCGAATGGTCTAATACAGAGTCGAATTTCTTTACAGGTTGAACAACCTATTAGGGGCCCTCCTTAGCCGTGCGGTAAGATGCGCGGCTACAAAGCAAGACCATGCTGAGGGTGGCTGGGTTCGATTCCCGGTGCCGGTCTAGATAATTTTCGGCTTGGAAATTGTCTCGACTTCCCTGGGCATAAAAGTATCATCGTGCTAGCCTCATGATATACGTATGCAGAAATGGTAACTTGGCTTAGAAACCTCGCGGTTAATAACTGTGGAAGTGCTTAATGAACACTAAGCTGCGAGGCGGCAATGTCCCAGTGGGGGATGTAATGCCAACGAAGAAGAAGAAGAACCTATTAGGATGATGAAAATGGTATCGAAATATGCAAACAGTCGACTTTCAATTGATACTTTTGATGCCGCTTGTAGATTGCTTATTAGCAAGAAAAATAATTCTAATGAGCATTCATGTGTATCGCCAAAACTTTTATCGAAATTCTTTGTTGCTCCTGCCGAGATCAAAAGACGTAAGACCTTCATTATTGGAATAAACCAATATAGGAAATTAAAATTTCGAACTTATTCTGATCCAACTTTTTGGTATTTATTTAAACCGCATTATAACCTACCATGAAAACGCTTTATTTCTCAAGCAACCACCTCCGCCACCATTTCCAGCTTCCCAGAATCCAGCATCGCCATAAGTTAGCAACCGTACTCATGGTTAATTTTATACAATAAACTTGACAGAAATCCTGCGTACGATGGGGTTATTTTTCTTCCTTTTCCTGCGTTCCGTTTCCCCAACTCCGTCTCATTGTTCCAATCTCGTGACTCGGTGCTATCTTGGTGAGAAAAAGTATTCATCTTCGTTTGCCAGGCCGAGAATTCCTACCGGCTACGGCGAACGGTATGTAGGTTGTTTGCTACATACCACCACGACACCGCCATCAACAACGCACTCACTCCAGGAAGAGGCGTAATAAATTATCCTGAAGAGCGAACTTTAGCGCCACGTTTATCCTTTTTTCTATTCCGTGCATTTATCAGAGTACAAACACTATTGCCCTTAGCCGGCAGTCACCTTCGAAGACGAACCTCGACCTTTGCCGGATCCGTGTTGAAGTGCAGATAAGGAGCGCTTCTTTCCGTACGTTATGGAAACCCGATTGTGGCAGAATAAACTAAAGTACAATGCTCATTTAATATGGTTGAAACAGTGAAGCTCCTCAGAGCTGGGGGCTGTGATTTTTCTATAATGATGGAAACTGTTGTGGTGCTCGGTGATTCGGCATCTCAATGAGTATACTAAAAACTAAATGGTGTTGGAAAAGCAAAGACCAAGGCTCTGAACTCCAATTGTTTCTCATAAGAAAGAAACTGCAGAAAACGGATGAGCTGCAGCCAGGAAAACTAAGAGGCAGCGGCGATTGATCGGCGGTGTCATAAAAAAACCATTCTAGCCTGGAGGGGTGAGGGGTTTCGAGCAGGTGAAGGATCTTTTTCAGTACGTTTGTTTCTCCGTGAAAATTCTCAGGATTTTTCCAACATTTTTCTCCAGGAGAATCTTCAGAAGTTCATCGGAACAATATTTCTTGTAGTAAGACGATTTAATACTATCCCATTTAATACTTAAATCGAGTGAGACTGTCTGACTGAGAGTGAGTTAAAATTAAGTGGTGTAAATGATCATGGGAATTTACTCCGGACACCAGGGAATCAATATTCGAGCAACGCCTAACAATATACCATTTGTCGTCAACAGAGTTTGTTACTGACAAACGCACCTCGCAACAAGCCTTTGTCAGAATCCAAACACAATATGACAAGAATCATTTGACTTGCATGCTCTGATATTTCCGCGAATACGATGCTAATTTTGTAATCTTAGTTAGATTCTCAAATATTTCCATAAAAGCAGAAACTATGATAGCTTGAAACCGACATTTGCTGTAGAGATAATGCAAAATAACGGGATAAAAAAACAGCAACAAAATTGTCTTCTTTTTTGTTGCTGACAAAAAAAATCGGATCTTTGTCATTATTATCTCCTACAAAAACAAAGCTTTGTCGTTGGTTCTCTTTTGTCGCTTGTTTCGCAAGCGCATCCAAGAAAAAATTATTCCCTGCCGGACACAGAAATTTGCAGAAAATTCTTGGGAATTTTATTTTTTAATTTTCAAAAAAAAATCTCTGAGATTTAAACGGACATTTTTTCGGAGTTTCCATGGGAGATTCGTCAAAATTTTCTAAGACAAATTCTTGGGAATATTTGATGAGTTTCCAATTTCAGGATGTTTTGAAATGTTCAAAAAATATTTCAGAGAGACCATTCGCATTTTTTTAGGAATTTTTAAAATTAAATTCCCCGCGATTCTCACCGTAAACTTTTCGAATTTTTCACGAGGCATGCTTATAAAGCTGAAAGCTGCTTCACCAGTTGGGGACTTTCCAAGAATGAGGTAGCTGTGGTCAAGCCAAGTAGCACCACTACGTAGTCCCGAGTGGTTTCGGATGGGTCCAGCAAGTCTTCTAAGGTAATATCGCTCAATGATTGCCTCATGGTCGGGCCAACAATACAGGACACCTTGTATACCATTGTCGCCAGGTTCCGCATTAATGATATAGCTCTCGACGCCGAGATCGTCAAAATGTTTCGGTGGATCTGGGTACACCCCCAAGCAGCACATGTTGCAATATAGTGACAGCAATTTTAATGTGACAAAATCATAATAATCACTGGTCGACAGTAAATTTGTATTCGCGATGCTCATGTGTTACATTTGTAGTTCTCGATCTCTAAAATCAACTGGTTACTGGCGGTTGTGGTTTGATTGCAAAATTCTGAGATTATTTGGTCACAAAGTATAAAGGTGATCATCGCTTAACGGCGTTGAAGTCACTTGGATGTTGATTGAATGATTGAATGTTCAGATAAGTTAAAATACTAAACGATTATGGAAATCAAAGTGATTACGATATCTGAATGCCCCCATGAGTGTTTTCAGGCCATAATGAGCCTCTTAGGGAAACGATAGGAAGGGAATGTGAAAACTGTTCAGCAGCATATAAGCATAAAAGCATATGGAGACGCATGGTACATTTGTTCGATGATTCATCTTGTGACTAAACTTTTTACGCAAATTTCATCTCATCCGTCTAAGCAATTTTTACAATTCTTTCGCGATTTTCTTGTCCACCACATCTAGTTTCCTGTTAGCTAGTTTGTTATCTTTCTTATGCTAGATCTGCTGGAGTACGGATGCTGTCATTTAGAATGTAGAAAACTTCGATTTACCAATATGTGCAAATTTTACCGATTAAGAAGAGCCTTATAACGAAAATCAACTCAGCCCTTTCTTGACCCTAAAGCCCTTGCGTATTCTTTATTTATTTACTATAGCAGACCCGACAAACTTCGTTTCGCCTGAAATTGATTTATTCTCTGATTAGATCTCATGTTATGCAGAAAATTCTGTTTCATTTGTATGGGAGCCACCCTCTCCAGAAAGGGGAGAGGATTCAAACCATCACAGATGGATATCTTTCCTTCCAAATCTTCCACGTGCTAGATTTCCTTCCATTTGCTTGATTAATTATTGATTCCCAAGTGAGAGAGGGGTCTCGAATCATTTTAAGAACCTTCCCGGCCCCAAAAACCTCAACATACAAATTTTCACGCCGATCGGTTCAGTAGTCTTCGAGTCTACAGTCAGACAGAAATTCATTTTTATGTATATAGAAGAAGAAGATTATCAGACTAAGGCCGGCACCTCGCCTTCTCGTTCCCGTCGGATCATTGTCGAGAACCATTTTCACCGGATTACTGTCCGACATTCTGGCTACGTGCCCGGCCCACCGCAGTCTTCCGATTTTCGCGGTGTGAACGATGGATGGTTCTCCCAACAGCTGATGCAACTCGTGGTTCATTCGTCTCCTCCACGTACCGTCCGCCATCTGCACCCCACCATAAATGGTAACTCTCCCAGTGCGTAAAACTCCCAGTGCGCGTTGGTCCTCCACGAGCATCGTCCAGGTCTCGTGTCCGTAGAGGACTACCGGTCTAATAAGCGTTTTGTAGATAGTCAGTTTGGTACGGCGGCGAACTCTATTCGATCGGAGCGTCTTGCGGAGTCCAAAGTACGTATGATTTCCTACCCTGATGCGTCTCTGAATTTCTCTGCTGGTATCGTTATTGGAGGTCACCAGTGAGCCTAAGTACACGAATTCTTCAACCACCTCGATTTCGTCACCACCAATGGGTTACGTTGTTCTCTCTTGGGCCTTTTCCTATCATGTACTTCGTCTTCGACGTGTTGATGGACTAGACCGTTTAGCTTCACTTTTCAGTTTGATGTAGGCTTTCTCCATCCTTTCAAAGTTACATGCCATAATATCAATGTCGTCGGCGAAACCAAATAACTGGACGGACTTCGTGAAAATCGTACCACTCGTGTCAATCCCTGCCTTTCGTATTACCCCCTCCAAATCGATGTTTAATAGCAGACACAAAAGACCATCACCTTGCCGTAACCCTCTGCGCGTTTCGAAGAGACTCGAGAATGCCCCTGAAACTCAAACTGCGCACATCACCCGATCCATCGTCGCCTTGATCAACCGTATCAGTTTACCCGGAATTCCGTTTTCGTGCATTAGCTGCCGTAGCTGGTCCCGATCGATTGTATCATATGTGGCTTTGAAGTCGATAAATAGATGATGTGTGGGCACGTTGTATTCGCGGCATTTCTGCAATACCTGACGTACGGCGAACACCTGATCTGTGGTAGAGCGTTCACTTAAAATCCCGCCTGGTACTGCCCCATGAACTATCTTGCAATTCGTGTTAGTCGGCGGCCCATAGAACTTTCGTGCGTTATTAGCGCGGAACAGTTGCTACGCCTCTTCACGGTCTCGTTTTTCCTCCTGGCGCTTTTTCCTCCGAAATATCGAGTTCTGTTGGTTCCGCACCCGTTTGTATCGTGCCTCGTTCGCTCTCGTGTGGTATTGCAGCAATCTCGTCCATGCTGCACTCTTCTAACTGCTCACATTCGCCGTCATACCTGTCGTTTCTCTGATCCAGGAGCACTGTGCCTAGTGCAGCGGCTACGGTGCTTCCAATGAGGAATCGAATAACTCTCCAGCCATTTGCAAGAGACGCTGCACCTAGTTGCTCTTCCGTTGGGAGTGCCAATTTCAGCTGCTGCGCGTAGTATTGGGCTAGTCTACCGTCTTGTAGCCGCCCAATGTTTAGCAGTGGCGGACAACTCCGACGTGGGTTGTACACCGTCGAGAGTTTTGAGCGCAGACATACTGCATTGAGGTAGTAGTCGGATTCAATATTCGCACTGTGGTAAGTTCGTACATTCGTGATGTCGGAGAAGAATTTGCCGTCGATTAGAACGTGGTTGATTTGGCTTTCCGTTACTTGATTAAGTGATTGCCATGTGGCCTTGTGGATATTCTTGCGCGGGAAAAAAGTGCTGCGGACTACCATTCCGCGGGAGGATGCAAAGTTTATGCATCGTTGGCCGTTGTCGTTCGATACGGTATGCAGACTATCCGGTCCGATGACCGGTCTATTCATTTCCTCCCTTCCTACCTGAGCGGGCATGTCACCGATGACGATTTTGACTTCCCGCGGTGGGCATCCATCGTATGTCTTCTCTTTCTCGTCGTCGGGTCTTTCTTCGTGTGGGCTGTGCATGTTGATGATGCTATAGTTGAAGAATCGGCCTTTTATCCTCAGCTTGCATATCCTTGCGTTGATTGGCTTCCACCCAATTACACGATGGCGCATCTTACCCAGCACTATGAAGCCGGTTCCTAGCTCGTTGGTGGTGCCACAGCTTTTGTAGAAGATAGCCGCTCGATGCCCGCTTTTCCACACTTTCTGTCCTGTCCTGTCCCGCAGTTTCTTCTGGAGCCCGTAGTAGGCCCGACTTCGTATTTCACGACTGACATTGTTATCAGCCGTTAGCAAGGATCCGAGGTAGACGAATTCCTCGACCACCTCGAAGGTATCCCCGTCTATCGTAACACTGCTTCCCAGGCGGGCCCTGTCGCGCTCGGTTCCGCCCACAAGCATGTACTTTTGTCTTTGACGCATTCACCACCAGTCCAACTTTTGTTGCTTCACGTTTCAGGCGGGTGTACAGTTCTGCCACCTTTGCAAATGTTCGGCCGACAATGTCCATGTCATCCGCGAAGCAAATAAATTGACTGGATCTGTTGAAAATCGTACCCCGGCTGTTACACCCGGCTCTCCGCATGACACCTTCTAGCGCAATGTTGAACTACAGGCACGAAAGTCCATCACCTTGTCTTAGTCCCCGGCGCGATTCAAACGAACTGGAGTGTTCGCCCGAAATCTTCACACAGTTTTGCACACCGTCCACACCGTCTTTGATCAGTCTGGTAAGCTTCCCAGGGAAGCTGTTCTCGTCCATAATTTTCCATAGCTCTACGCGGTCTATACTGTCGTATGCCGCCTTGAAATCAACGAACAGATGGTGCGTTGGGACCTGATATTCACGGCATTTTTGAAGGATTTGCCGTACAATAAAGATCTGGTCCGTTGTCGAGCGGCCGTCAACGAAGCCGGCTTGATAACTTCCCACGAACTCGTTCACTAATGGTGACAGACGACGGAAGATGATCTGGGATATCACTTTGTAGGCGGCATTAAGGATGGTGATCGCTCGAAAGTTCTCACACTCCAGTTTGTCGCCTTTCTTGTAGATGGGGCATATAACCCCTTCCTTCCACTCCTCCGGTAGCTGTTCGGTTTACCAGATTCTGACTATCAGTTTGTGCAGACAAGTGGCCAGCTTTTCCGGGCCCATCTTGATGAGCTCAGCTCCGATACCATCCTTACCAGCTGCTTTACTGGTCTTTAGCTGTTGAATGGCATCCTTAACTTCCCTCAAGGTGGGGGCTGATTGGCTTCCATCGTCGGCTGAACTGACGTAGTCATCTCCTCCGCTGCCTTGACTTTCACTGCCTGTACTCTTAGCGCCATTCAGATGTTCCTCGTAGTGCTGCTTCCACCTTTCGATCACCACACGTTCGTCCGTCAAGATGCTCCCATCCTTATCCCGGCACATTTCGGCTCGCGGCACGAAGCCTTTGCGGGATGCGTTGAGCTTCTGATAGAACTTGCGCGTATCTTGAGAACGGCACAGCTGTTCCATCTCCTCGCACTCCGCTTCTTCCAGGCGGCGTTTCTTCTCCTGAAAAAGGCGGGTCTGCTGTCTCCGCTTCCGTCTATAACGTTCCACGTTCTGCCGGGTACCTTGCTGCAGCACGACCGCCCGCGCTGCGTCCTTCTCCTCCAGAATCTGTCTGCACTCTTCGTCGAACCAATCGTTCCGTCGACTTCGACCCATATACCCGATGTTGTTCTCCGCTGCGTCGTTAATGGCTGCTTTGACTGTATTCCAGCAGTCCTCAAGAGGGGCCCCATCGAGCTCACCCTCTTCCGGCAACGCTGCCTCGAGATGCTGCGCGTATGCAGTGGCGACATCAGGTTGCTTCAGTCGCTCTAGGTCGTACCGCGGCGGTCGTCGGTACCGAACATTGTTGATGACGGATAGTTTTGGGCGGAATTTAACCATCACCAGATAGTAGTCAGAGTCGATGTTTGCGCCACGATATGTCCTGACGTCGATAATGTCGGAGAAGTGCCGTCCATCAATCAGAACGTGGTCGATTTGTGATTCAGTCTGCAGTGGTTATCTCCAGGTGTACCGATACGGGAGGCTGTGTTGGAAGTAGGTGCTGCGAATGGCCATATTCTTGGAGGCGGCGAAATCAAATAGTCGTAGGCCGTTTTCGTTCGTCAGCCGGTGAGCGCTGAACTTTCCAATAGTCGGTCTAAACTCCTCCTCCTCTTGGCCAACCTGAGCGTTCAAATCTCCTATGATGATTTTGACGTCGTGGCTTGGGCAGCTGTCGTACTCACGTTCCAGCTGCACGTAGAATGCGTCCTTATCATCATCAGTGCTTCCGGAGTGTGGGCTATGGACGATGATTATGCTGAAGTTGAAGAACCGGCCTTTGATCCTCAACCTGCACATTCTTTCATTGATCGGCCACCACCCGATCACGCGCCTTTGCATATCGCCCATCACTATGGAAGCTGTTCTCAGCTCGTGTGTGTTGCCGCAGCTCTGGTAGATGGTATGATTACCTCTAAACGTTCGCATTACACAGGTTATCTTGGACAAAAATTCATTGTAATTCAAGTTGATCAGCGTGGTATCCACCTGCAGATCCGAAGGTCACAAGTTTGAGCTGGTAAGTTTTTTTTTCTTTTTATGTCAAATTGTAATACTGTTCTTCTGAATTCAAAGAAATCGTATAACAAAACTCGTATGTACCTATATCGCCTCCACTTTGGTATGTATATAGCGAATCTGTGCATTATATACGATTAAGTTGGTTCTTATAATAATAACTTATACTAAGAGTTATACGTACCAAAATGTTGACTGGGTGTCTCTCTTAAGTAGCTTCCCTGCATAAGCGGCCATTGCTCAGGTCCGGTTCACCTCAAGTGGTTCTATTGGCAGAAGGCGACAACGTTCCATATACGGTGGCAGGTTTATCGGGTCGCGCCTCCTGAGTAAGCCTGTGCGCCGCCGCCGCACAGTGGAACCAAGAAGGGAAGAAGTAAGATAAATGTTATAAAAGTTAACAGAATTAAAAATCTCTACTTATATTGACTGTAAAGGTAAGATCCATCCAATTAAAGTTTTTTTTTGTTCGGGTCGAATCCTAGAGAAACTTCCAGATGAATTCCTGGAGCAACTTCCAGAGGAATTCCTGAAGAAACTTCCTGAAAGATTCCTGGAGGAACTTCCGAAGAAATTCATGGAGGAACTTCCGAAGGAATTAATGGAGGAACTTTCGAAGGTATTCCTGGATGAACTTCCAAAGTAATTTCTGGAGAAACTTCCGGAGGAATTGCTGGAAGAACTTTCGGAGCAATTACTGGAGCATTATTCAGTGCACTTCCTGGTGGAATTAACGGAGGAATTTGTGGAAGAATTTCGGAAAATTTCTATTGCTTGAAATAAGCTCACGCCGACCCACGCCGCCGCCGCCGCTGGCTGAAAATAATCTATCACGCAGCATCCGATAAATTTTTAATCGGCGCACAGGTCTACTCCTGAGGAACCGATGCGTTTATCTAACGAATTTTGTTGTAATAGTCTCTATTCGGGCATTCCAGCTGGCATGAAAGGGCTCCATCTGACAGCTTCCAACTCCAAAATTGGCCGTACAATAGAGGGCTCTGAATGAAAATGGATCACGGAACTATTCAGCAATTTTGAACATGAATCCCTTCTTGGAGAGTAGGTGGTTGTTCGGATTAAGACAATTGTGGATGTGATTCCTTTGTCAAGAGTAGGAGTTTGTCCGGAATAAGGCAGTGGTAGATGTAATCTCTTCTTTAAAAGTAGGCCCTAGATTGGATTAAGACAATGGTGGATGTGATCTTTTTTTTTACCAGCAAGAGCTTGCCATGACTAAGGCAATGGTAGATCTTATCTCTTCTTCAAGAGTGGGCTCTTGCTCGGATTTAGGTAATGGTTTTTCTTTAAAAGTAGGCTTTGACCCGGATTATAGCAATGGCGGATGTGATCCCTTCTTTAAAAATAAACATTTGCCCGTAGAAAGGCTATGGTGGATATGATCCCTTGTTTAGCAGTGGGCGCTTGCCCGGAGTAAGGCAAAGCTACATGTTATCCCTTGCCCAGATTAAGGCAATGATAAATGTGATCCCTTCTTTAAAAGTAGGAGTTTGACCAGAGTAAGGCAATAGTAGATGTGATATCTTTTTTGGGCGCTTGCTCGGATCCGAGCACGATTCGATTGTACGACAATTCCCCGAAAACCATTTCCCCGAATGCAAATTCCCCGAATGTAATTTCCTCGAATGTAACAATTCCCCGAATGCAATTTCCCCGAATGTAACATTTCCCCGAAAGTAACATTTCCCCGAATGAAACAATTCCCCGAAAAGAAAGTATCTCTTGCAAAAATAACTTTGCGATCGATTGTATGCGTCCGAACAGAGCAGCGTTGAAAGATACGTTATAGAGTGTCTTCTTGTTCTTGATCCTCCAAAATGTGTTCATAAATTGAAAAGATATTAGAGTTAAGTGTTTCCGAGGTAATTTTTTTCAGAAATATTCGAACAACGGCTGCATTTTCTGAAAAAGTTAAATAGCGAACAGTAATTCTGACTGATAGCGTTTGGGTAAATTTCTATCTTTGTCATCAAAATCCTCTCCTGTATATCCCTTCTTAAGAACTATAAGGCAAGGGTGAATGTGAATCCGTTTGAACAAAAATAATGCGTTTGTCCTGAATGAGGCAATGGTGAATGTGATTCCTTCTTCAAAAAGAATGCATCTTCCGGAATGATGCAATAATAAATGTGTTCCTCCTTTAAAACTATAGGTTTGTTGTATAGGTTGTTTCCCTGATTAATGAAAGAATAAATTTTATTCTTCCTTTTATGATATATATCTTCTCAGGGAAACGGGGGATGTGATCCATTATTTAAATTAAGGCATTTTCACGAAGTAAGGAAATTGTAGATGTGGTCCCTTCTACAGAAGCAGGCGTTTGCTCGAAATAAGGCAAAGTCAAATGTGTTTCCCTTTTGGAGAGCTGGTGTTTGTCCGTAATAAGGATGAATGTGATCTCTTATTTTGATGTAGGCTACTTTGACCAGAATAAGCAAAATATATATGAGATCCTTTCTTAACCTTCTGGGACTCTCCTGGATCTCTTACGGAGTCTCGCCGCTCTTGTATACGACAATCGTGCTTTTTTCAAAGGTGTTTTCATTTTTTCATCGGGGGGAATCACGGAAGGTTAAGCAATGAGTATCGATTTTTTAACATTTCACTCAAGAGGCGAACCAGCTCGGGGATGAAAGTCTCTTCAATAAAAAGGAAAAAAAATCACCGAAAAACATTTGGCTGATTTCGTTTTCGCGGATTAAAGGCTCCCCAGACCTAAGCGACTTCATCGCCGCGACGGCGACAAATAGTCGCAGCGATTCTATCGTTGAGTAGCTGCAGGCAATGTTTGATTTACACTTCCATACGAACAGCGACAGAATCGCTGTCGCTAAGAGATAGAATCGCGTCGCGTGTGTTTGGGGGAACCTTAACATTTGGTGGCATGTTACATTCGTGGTATGACATTTGATGGATTATACTCTTTCAGAATGACTTTTGGAGGAATGCCATTTTGCAGAATGTTCCATTAGCAAATTGGCATTTTCTCATAAAAATGTAGTGTAGAATAGGAGCAGTTAATTGATTATCTTCTCTCCTTGCATTATATGGGAAAGACTTCTTTTCCAAAAATATTCCTTTTTTCTAATACCGGGTAGACAAAATCATTTAAAGAAGGCATTATCTCCTCCATTCGCATTATTCCGGGCAAACGAGTTCATTTAAGGAAGCGAGTATCTACCCTCTTTGTCTTTTACAGGCCAAATGTGTTAATTTGAAGAATTTATTAACTCCTCCCTTCGCTTTGTACCGGAAGAAGGCATTATCTCCTCGATTTGTCTTATACCGTCATTCAAAGAAGGCATTATCTTACCCCTTTGCATTAAACCGTACTGATGCTTCATCATACCGAGTAAACGTATTCATTTAAAGAAAGCTTCTTCTTAGTTCGCCTTATACCGGCCAGTTTCGTTCATTCAAAGAAAGCATTGCCTTCTTTCACGGTTTAGTTTTATTCTTCTTCAATGACTCTACTTTCCATCTCGAACTTGGCCTACTGATCAACTTGGTGTTTCATTAGCATTCGCACGGATTAAATTGAAAGCTTTCCTATGTGCAGCAGTTGCACGAGTATGTATCTTGTGTGCCGAGTACGACGGATACACTATGCACAAGGATCCAAGTATGTTTCCCCCCGAAAGCGTTCTAGGCCGGGACGGGAATCGAACTCGCTATATCCGGATTGGCCATCTTACGCATTTTCTCACATTTCGTATTCAGCATATTCAAATAAAAGAGGGAGGCATTCGGGGAAATGTTACATTCGGGGAATTGTTATTCGGGGAAATTTCATTCGGGGAAATTGCATTCGGGGAATTGTTATTCGGGGAATTGTCGTACAATCGCACGGTTCAACTACGTGTCCACCAATACCGCACGGCGATGAAGAAGAAGAAAAAGCGATTGTTTGCCTAATGCCGAGCTAGCAGAATGCACCTGAAAACGAAAAAAGATCCGGTCCAGATAATACCAAACGTGGCTCTGAAAGCTGCGATCTTGGAGTATTAGCATAGGTCCAGAACGGCACTCCAGAAGTGTCTGGACGAGTGCTATTTTCCGGAAATATGGAAGATCCAGAAGCTGGGGAATCCAGCCTTGTATGGCCCCGTATCCCAATAAGTACGTGCAACATCTTTCAAATAGCTGCTTGTTCTTAATAAAATGCTTTGAAGAAGACAAGAAGACAAGAAGACAAGAAAACAAGAAGGCAAGAAAACAAGAAGACAAGAAAACAAGAAGACAAGAAGACAAGAAGACAAGAAGACAAGAAGACAAGAAGACAAGAAGACAAGAAGACAAGAAGACAAGAAGACAAGAAGACAAGAAGACAAGAAGACAAGAAGACAAGAAGACAAGAAGACAAGAAGACAAGAAGACAAGAAGACAAGAAGACAAGAAGACAAGAAGACAAGAAGACAAGAAGATAAAATATTAAGCCCTCCCACAAACAGAACAGTATTTTAACTCCTTCGCATCCATCAAATTGATTAATAAGCAGAATCATTTCCAAACAGTCTAAATTCCTTGAATCGGGTTGTGTTTTGCATGACTGCAATTCCTTTACCAAAGCATAACATTTCCCTTATTCATGAGTATGCTTATGCAAAAATTTGGTTTCCACTTCCGTTCACTATCCCACACCGCACAGCACGTTTGGGTACTTGAGTGGGAGAGCGTTTTCGTTACCCACATGCACCGTACGCCTCGCCCTAGAACCACAATCAATAACATAAGTCCCGGAATTTTCCGAAGCAGACCTAACAAAATCATTATGGAAGCGGGTTCAAAGGAATGCTGAGCTTCGAGCGTGCTCCCTGTTCCACATGTTGTTTGTACTCGGGCAGAACCCCTTTCGAAAATTCATAGTAGCGGGTTGACGACGACGAACGGCGGTAGACGGGTCGAGTCGATGTTTATTCGAATCGTTTGGGGATAAATGGTTCCGCATACAAACGGTATGTCTAACCAATTATGAAAAATGTGCTGGTCGAAACTTTTTGCCAAGCAAACAGCGGTGCTACTGTTTATATGCTATCGAAATTTCTGTTTACGTTGCAGTAGCTAAAAGTTTATAGAAGTTATTTCACGTTTTTCAGTCATGATTATGCAGATTATTAAAACTACAAATTGAAAATTTGATTCTTGTTCATGGTGGAAAAAATCAAGTAGGTGGTACTCGCATAAGCAGTTAGTGTTATCGATAGCCAAAAGTTTAACCGCAAAAAAATGATGCCAGACAACTTCAACCTTATGCCATGTTCCGAACCCTTATGATAAGGAGGCGGAAAAGCGGCTTTACCGCCCGTAGGTAGTCACAGCCAGAGAAAGTTTTAGGGTTCAACCAAATTGAATTTCCGGAAACAACAAACAGATCGGTCAACAAACTCGTGGAATCAACTTGGGGACAGGAAGTCAAAAATTGAATTAACTGTGATATGAGAAGTTTATGGGAGTTGATATCTGATAGTTGACTGTGGTGGATGTTTGCGATGTGCTCATCGGAGGGCTCACACATTTCCATATGAAATTTGATCATGTCAATGGAAACACTGGGTTAAAGGGATGATTCTGACATTTTTCTTTTGTAAGTTTGAACTCTAAAAGGAGTCAAAGTATATTTGCATTTAAATATGTTCCTCAGATGTATTTTTGTCTCGACTTTTTTGCACTCATTCAGATTGAAAGTATCGAGCAAACGTGCACCGGTCTGCAAGCTGCGGGATGAAAATTTAAATTACACTTAATGCAGACTGTAATAATCATCACAGTTAATACAGGGCGTCCAACGGAGCGAGCGAACGAGCTCATAACGTATTCCGTACGCATTTCTTCTAAATTGGTCTTGGGAATTGTACTTTTAGCGAACTGTGGCCGTGTGTGAGTGTGCGCTTGACGGTGTAAAAGTGTTTGCGGTTGGCCACGGGAGATGGTGCGAAAACAACCGACCAACGACTGTGGAGGGCGATGCTGCGAATGTGGACTGAGTCGACGTTGTGAAGCGAGGAAAATGGGGCCATTTATTTTCCACGGAGTTGTGCCACAATGGGTTAGAATTGAAAATACGAACTGCATGAAGTGGATATGGAGGAATTTGTTTTTAAATATATTATGTATTGATTGTAGATAAAGCTTTGCATGGGATGGCTCCTTATTTTTATTGTAATCAAAATAGAGCTACACTTACAACCGATCTTTGTGAAAAAAAAAAATTCTAAAATTTAGCTTCAATTCCATCGCGACGAGGATTTCCTTGAAATTGGATAATCGACATTTGTGTTTTTTTTATGTAACTCTTTTAAATTATTACAAGCTTTACAGCACGGTAATCCTGGTTCCATAAGCAATTAATCAGAAACTTTTCTCGTTGTGTGCTCAAAAAACAGGAGAATGCATAAAGTCCAATACAAATATTAAAAAAAATTATATTCTGGAGGGACAACAAAAAAATCGTAAAATTTTGAGGATTTTCAATACATTCTTCAACAAATCCGAGAAATCTTATTATTTTTTTAAAATTTTGATATTTATTTATGTGTTATACTTTCCCCCTTGACTTTTTGAAGACCAGTAGGACATTTTTATTAAATATTTGTGACGGCTAAGTAAAATGATTTTTTTAAATGTTTGTTCACGATAAACCGAGTTTCTTCAGTATGCACCATTGTGCTTCAGTAACTTGCAGCTATAACTCTCTATCTTGGACTAAACATCGGTTCCAGCACAACATGAAAGTGCTAGGGAATTATCAACATTTGAATACTCCCCGTAGCAATCGCATTTACAGAAGTGTACAACACGGCGAAGAAATGGCTGAAAGTTTATTGCACACTGGGGGATGAAAGTATTTGTAAATTATATTGCTTGTGGGATCTTAGGAGCGAGCGCACATCATTCCCTCCATAGGATAATCCGAAAGCAATTACTGTCGCTCCTTTCAGTTCCATCTCCACTACTTCCATTTGTGCTACCATACGTGAAGTTTCCTTGAAAAGTTTTCACTCACATCAATTTGGAT
The DNA here is from genome assembly GCF_024139115.2 of Armigeres subalbatus. Taxonomy (NCBI): domain Eukaryota; kingdom Metazoa; phylum Arthropoda; class Insecta; order Diptera; family Culicidae; genus Armigeres; species Armigeres subalbatus. The sequence continues at coordinate 101,166 of NW_026943250.1, read as the reverse complement.
AATCCTTGGAAGCGGGTGCGCTTAGAATCAGAACATTATCAGTTTCTATTGAAGTTGTGTAGTTGAAAGGAAATGGCAACACATTTATTTTTTCAAACTGAATTTATTTGAAATTTACAAGCATTCAAGCAGATTGGAAATCTCTTCCCACGAACGAAAGGGTACTTTCATTCCACAGTCCCGATCAACCTTCGCATAAATCATAATCTCTTTGTCAAGATTTCACCCCCGCGCAGAAATTGCGAAAATTTTCGCTTTCAGCTAGAGGGAGAAAATGTTTTCCTAAATCGAACCAGCGAAAGTTAACTCGCCCAATAATTGCTGAACAGAAGGTCAATGAAAACCATTCCGATGAGATACAGTTAGTCAGTGGTACGCATTTTTTCTTTTTTCCAGGAAAGGTCGATTTTCTTCTTTTTTTGTTGTTGCTTTTGTCCCTCAGACATCCTAGAAAGTCAATTGAAATTTGCATAACTCCTCGACAGAAAAGGTAGCATCCCGAGGGAATTGTTTTGTCCCGCAGTTGACATTTTTGGTTGAACTGTGACATTTATCGGCCGCGTGTCACGGAGTTGAAAAGGACGGAAAATTTGTACTGAAGTGAGATACATCGAGTATGATTCTTTAAATTTTCAAATGCTTCAATTTTTTTTATCCAATCACACAATTGCCAATTCGCCTGTTGGTAGAAATTTCACAATATGGCTATATGGTCGTCCAAAGTACCCTAAAATTACTTCTATATTAGAAACCTTATTGGTGCTCCAACACGTTCGCCAGTAAACATTTTCATTACGCACTCCTGCTCGGGTTCTCGGTCCTTTATTAAAAACTTATTTGGCTAAAATTGGCGCTAGGCGGCCGTGACGTGGAGTATAATTGCAGGGAAAATAAAACAAATTCCCAGCGACACGAAAAAGGACACGACTAATGGGCACCAGCCCGGGCGCCGAGATGGAACGTAACGGTCGGGAAATGGCTTTATGAAGAAATTGAGGAACATTACGAGCAGTTTTGTTTCCCTTGATGGGTGCCATTGACATTATGCGGCCTTAATTTGTTTTGTTGCGAGCGGCGCTGATGGTGATGGTCGGTACTTTACATAAAAGCGAAATCATGGGCGGCAGTTCTCGTGGGCAGTTAAAGATGACCAACAAATGCTCAAAAACAGTGCTTCGGGAGATGCTTGACTCGCATCAGATGGCGGAAAATCGGTGCATAACGGGGACCGGACATCGTGGCAGGAAAACGGAGCAATTTCAGTTTGGGCTATTGAGCTGTGGTAAAAAAAACCTTCAAAGCGAATTCGTTAAATTAAATGAGAGAATGTGATTTTTATTATATTTATTTAACTTTATTGAAAAACCCGTTGAACATAAATCATACCCTGAAAATCTGTAGTAGAAAATGAGTTGCTTTAAAGCTTGAAGTTCAACTTTAAGAGATTCAAGTTACTCCTAGCAAGTTACTTTTATAAAATGCATGGAAACGACAGCAGAATGAAATCCACACATATGCGAGGGTTGAGTTGAATGTTTCTCCATTACGATTCCATTCCCCATTCCGCTCATCAACTTTGAGATAACATGTCGGCACGATAGGTAACATCAAAAGGGATCCACACCTATAATTCCTGCAATTGATTGGGACGCATGTGTAAAGTGTAACTGAATTTTAAAATACGTCTGTACTGTAATTAAGCCGATCCATTCAGAGGGGATTTCTCCATATTGGGTATTCAATAGTCTGCCATTTAAAAAAGTAATATCAATAATCAGTTCATCGTTAATTTTTGTTACTCTTTTAATGGAAACAAACATCCTTCATTGAAGTTTTGAGACACATCCATTAAGTGATAAATGTTTTCTCAGAGACCAAATAATGTCCTGCAGAACTAATGTGATTTTTAATTTTTTTTCCATGAAAACCACTACACTAGCTTTTGGTAAAGATTTTCTAATGTTATAAAAAGGACAATGATTACTCTATTGAATTTGGATTGCAGGATTCAAGTCCCGTATAGCGACTCGTCTGGATGTCTCTTTGGCTAGTTTTCTGTAAAATTGCAGGAATACCCTAAAAACTTCTTAAAATTTGTATAGCGTTCATAAAAGTTTCCAAAATATTTGAATAACTTTGAATAGGGGAAGTGCACCGGTTTTGGCCAACTTAGTGCCTAATTTGGCCAACTCTGAAAAATACATATTTTTCCAAAATAATCGATCAGTTGAAGGCAGCAATAAAGCGTGAGGGATATATCTCTTGTTGGAACTAATAAAACCCTTGCGAATTGCTTTATTTTTGGAGTTATTCGCAAAATTGGCCAAATTAGGAACATAGCCAAAACCGGTACAGCTCCTCTATCCGTGAGTATTCCTTTTAAATCGAATGAAATACGAAAAGAATTCCACATGTCTGTACACTGAGGATGCTGGTCGTAAGAGGTTCACACGACCAAATTTATGAAAAATTTTCATGAATTATGAAAATCTTAAGATCATGTTTCGATCAAATCTATCTTTTATTGGATTATATCCAACAAGACGACGGATATCCAATTTATCACGACGTTCATGGTTCGAAATCAGATTACACTTTTTTTAAACGAACTAAAAATTGTTCATAAGACTGTCGTATGAAATGCATTCCATTAGCGCATCTTATGAAAATCAATAAATTTTCTTGTGGCGAAATTTCAAAACAGAATTGTAGATGGTCTCACGACCAGTTTCCTCCGTGTATGAATTTCTTACTTATTTCTTACTATGTGTGGTAACCGACGACCTGATTGAGTTTATTAGCAGCGACACTAACAGTGACCGACCGTACTGTATACCTTGCGCCATAGTATAAGGCTGACTGCACGGTTCCAAGAGAGCATCCCAAGTACCCACCATCACACGCATTGCATACATAAGTATGTGTGAGTTACTGTACCACATCCCCTTTTGCTTATAGGGTATAGATATTGCTATGTTTTTATATGTCATTGTTTTTTTTAGGCCGAAGGTCATTTGGCCGAAGGTCATTAGGCCGAATGGTCATTAGGCCGAACGGTCATTAGGCCGAATTAGCACAAAGAAGCAAGAAGAGAAAAATGAAAAGTTCTTTCTTCAACTTACACCTTCTTCCTTTACCCTTTTTGCAGCTTCCTTCTTCCTTCTTTCTTCTTCCTTCCTCCTTCTTCCTTCTCCCTTCTTCTATCTTCTTTCTTTCTTCTTCTTTCTTCTTATTTCTTCCTTCTTCCTTCTTCCTTTTTCCTTCTTCCTTCTTCCTTCTTCTTTCTTCCTTCTTCCTTCTTCCTTCTTCCTTCTTCCTTCTTCTTTCTTACTTCTTCCTTCTTCCTTATTCATTTTTCCTTCTTCCTCCTTCCTTTTTCCTTCTTCCTTCTTCCTTCTTCTTCTTCTTTCTTCCTTCTTCCTTCTTCCTTCATCCTTCTTCCTTCTTCCTTCTTCCTTCTTCCTTCTTCCTTCTTCCTTCTTCCTTCTTCCTTCTTCCTTCTTCCTTCTTCCTTCTTCCTTCTTCCTTCTTCCTTCATCCTTCTTCCTTCTTTCTTCTTTCTTATTTCTTCTTCCTTCTTCCTTCTTCCTTCTTTCTTCTTTCTTCTTCCTTCTTCCTTCTTCCTTCTTCCTTCTTCCTTCTTCCTTCTTCCTTCTTCCTTCTTCCTTCTTCCTTCTTCCTTCTTCCTTCTTCCTTCCTTCTTCCTTCTTCCTTCTTCCTTCTTCCTTCTTCCTTCTTCCTTCTTCCTTCTTCCTTCTTCCTTCTTCATTCTTCTTCCTTCCTTCTTCTTCCTTCCTTCTTTATTCTTCCCTTTTCCTTCTTCCTCTTCCCTCTTCCTTCTTCTTCTTCTTCTTCTTCCTTCTTCCTTCCTTCCTTCTTCCTTCTTCCTTCTTCCTTCTTCCTTCTTCCTTTTTCCTTCTTCCTTCCTTCTTCTTCCTACTGCCTTCCTTCTTCCTTCTTTCCTTCCTTCTTCTTCCATCTTCCTTCTTTTTTCTTCTTCCTTCCTTCTTCCCTCTTACTTCCTTCTTACTTCTTACTCCTTTTTCCTTCTCCCTTCTCCCCTCTTCCCTCTTCATTTTTCCTTCTTCCTTCTTCCTTCTTTCTTCTTCCTTCTTCCTGTTTCCTTCTTCCTTCTCCCCTCTTCCCTCTTCCTTTTTCCTTCTTCCATCTTCCTTCGTACTTCTTCCTGCTTTTTCCTTTTTCCTTCTTCCTCATTGCGCACTGCTCACTTCTCACTCCCCAGTTCTCATTCGGCCTAATGACCGTTCGGCCTAATGACCATTCGACCTAATGGCCTTCGGTCTAATGACCTTCGGCCTAATGACCCAGCATCTTTTTAATGTTATGTTCATTTGACAGGCTCATTTGCCGTGAGGCGTTACGAAGCCGAAATCAAGTTTAGTGGTACATTTCTTGATTCTAATACATAGTGTTAGTTTTGGGGAACCAAAAGACTCGGGGTTTGTTCCAGATTAAGGAATACAATAATATAGTAAGAAAAGAAGGGATTTTTAGGGTACTTAAGTAATTACGATGCTGATGTCCACAAATTTGACATTCTTCGCGATGTTTCACATCTGTAATGGGACAAACAAACGTTTTCTTGGGAGGCAACAACGAGAGGAAGACATACGGAAGGGATTAACGACAGATATTTAAATGCACAACAAGAGACATCTACTCGAGATCAAGGCCCTTCGCAAGCCACTTCCCTAATAGGCTTTAGTTGTTTTCCTCGGACCCGCAGATGTTCAGTCAGCACAGGTCTGGGGCCACGATGCTCCTCGCACGCCCACACGACATGATCGATGTCCTGATAATCCTCGCAGCAAACACAGAGATTCCCATTCTGAAAAGATGTATATTTGAAGTGTACACACTAAATTTTTCTTTTCGAGTTCGGCAAAATCTGGCACCGCTGTAGCTCAGCAAATTTCAGAACTGAACTTCGGCAGAAAATTTCGTTTATTACTGATTTTCGGCAAAATTTTCACTGTATCTCAGTAACGTCACTTTTACTGAGATCTCGGAAAAAATCATGTTTGCTGAAACTCGGCGGTGCATATCTCGGGAAAATAAACAAAAAATGCTGAGATTTCGGCGAAAAAAATTAAGTGTGTAGATATTGGACATTAGACGACACATGGTTCGAATAAAGTCTCGTCACATATGCAATTTTTTGAGCCATGGACGCTTCGACACCTGCGGGCGAATTGAACACAGCCATCTACCCAACTCCCCATTTGTCCATTTCTGTCGCACTAGCCTAGTCCTGGTGTTGGGTGGGACTTTAAACATATTTGACCCGACTCATCGAGCCTCTGTTCACCAAGGAGGTGTGGCTCCAACAGCGTCTGTTCTGGCATCCAGCGGCTGAGTATGAAATGCTATTCCCCGGAAGCTATACCTAAGATGGCAGCCCCATCCCGGTGGATAGGGAACCTTGGGCCAACAACCTACTGTTCCCGAAACATCAATTTGTTCGAGAATCCGATAATGAAAGAATACGGACTGATTTTACGGCGACGACTCTTAGCGCGAAACAACGGACACGAATAGGAACATGGAACGTTTTAACCCTAGCCCAGCAGGGTAAATTGGCGCAACTTGAAGCTTGAGATCCTGGGACTGAGTGAAGTCCGATGGCCAAACTTTTGAGAACACAAAACGCCGTCGGGACAAGTTCTGCTATACTCTGGTTTACGAGGTGAACACGCTCCCCGGCATCGCGGAGTTGGCTTCCTACTAAGCGCTCAGGCACACTCTGCGCTTATGAAGTGGGAACCTATAAGTGAAAGGATAATCGTTGCCAGATTTAGAACACGGGTCCGAAACCTTACTATAATCCAATGTTATGCGCCAACCGATGCTGCCGATCTGCAAGACAAAGAGGACCTCTACAGTCAACTCAATGCCGTCGTAGATAGAATTCCGAAGGGTGATATCAAGATCTGTTTGAGTGACTTCATTGCTAAGATCGGATCCGACAACTCGATCTCGACAACCATGAGCGCATTATTGGACGCCATGGTCTCGGAGAAATGAGCGAAAACGGAGAGTTGTTCGCAGAATTTTGTGGTAATAACGACATAGTGATCGGGGGCTCTTCCGGCTCTTCCCTCATCGACCGGTTCACAAGGTTACGTGGGACTCCCGTGTCTACAAAAAATCAAATCGATCACATCTGCATCAGCCAAAAATGGAAACAGAGCCTTCTTGATGTACGGATAAAACGTAGTGCCGATATCGCGTCTGATCATCACCTCCTCATCGGCGAAATACGCCTGCACATTGCGCGGATTCGTCGGCAGGAGGAAAGAGTTGGACGACGATTCAACACACGCCGACTGGAAGATGCCACGGTGAAACGGTCCTTCGTTGAAGAACTGGAGACGCGTGCTGCAGATATTCCGGAAGGTGGCAGCGTGGAAGACCAATGGACCGCCATCAAGAATGCCTTCATCGCCACCAGCGAGAACAATCTGGGCGAACTACGCACCCAGAGAAAACAATGGATCACCGATGAGACCTGGAGAAAGATAGAGGGGCGAAAAGAAGCCAAAGCCGCGATAGAGCGATCGAAAACCAGAGGAGCCAAAGTCTTAGCCCGTCAACGATACGCGGCTCTTGAGAAGGAAGTAAAACGCTCATGTCGACGGGACAAGCGAGCGTGGGCAGACTCTCTGGCCGACGAAGCAGAGAGAGCCGCCGCAACCGGGGACATTCGCCTCCTCTACGATATCTCACGACGCTTAAGCAGGGCGAAGATGAATGCAACGATGCCTGTGAAAGACGCGAATGATCAGTTATTGACCGACCCAATTGACCAGCTGAAACGCTGGTTCGAGCACTTCGAACAACTTTTTCAAGTGCCAGCCAGGCCATCACCACCTCGGCATGATATGCCAAGGATCCGACGTATAACCCGCGTCAATACTGAAGCTCCATCACTGCTAGAGATTCAAACAGCCATCCAAAGCATGAAATCGAATAAAGCCCCAGGGGTCGACATAAAACAGATGTTTCATCAATTGCGTATCAGGCAGGAGGACAGACATTCCCAAAGGTTTCTCTGGTGTACTAATCCCGCGTCTACTCCAGACATGATATAATGTATGGTGCGACATTTGGGGCAACCTTTCCACCCTGTTCGGTTTAATATGCAAAAAATTTAAATGCAGCGGAGTACGAACAAAGGCAGCAAGGGCCATGGAGCAGAACACTACACTATTAAGGAGATGACTACTTGGACAGTCGAGACACGATGGACAAAGCAATCAGGAAGGCGGTAGAAGTTCGTGATATACACAGCAAAGCCGGTTTCGAAATTCGCAACTGGAAATCGAACGATCGAGAAATCCTAAAATTGATCGGGGTAGAATACACTTTGGTGTAAGCTGCAAAGAGTTTCATCGCCGGAAAATCCAAAGTTTCGAACGTATCCTTGGTATACTTTGGGAACCGAATGAAGATCTGTTCGTATTTTCGGCGCAGTTACACGTAGATCTTGATCCACTATTATCCAGTGAAATTGTGCCTACCAAAAGGCAGGTTCTGCATGTGGCGATGAGTCGATCCCCTTGACCTGATTGCATCCTTTACATTTCAGGGGTAGATCTTCATCTAGAACATATGGAGATCATGAATTAGTTGGGACGATCCTATAACTAGCTGTGACTTCCTGAACTGGAAACGTTGGATAAAAATGATTCCCGAATTGAATAAACTACAGATTCCCTGCTGTTATTTTCTTAACTATGACCGGGAAAGCTTTAACTCCTTACAGCTACACGTGTTTGTGGCTGCGAGTGAGCTCGCATATTGCAGCGTTGCCTATTTCCGCATCATCGACCGTGGAAACCCCGGTGCTCTCTGGTGGCTGCTAAGGCAAAAATTACACCCTTACGACCGCAATCCATTCCACACAACGAATTGAACGCCGGTGTGATTGGGGTAAGACTAATGAAAACCATATCGGAAACCTTTCGCTGCAAACAACAAGACGTTACTTCCACACCGATTCAACAGTACTTCTTGCGTGGCTACGTGCTGATCCCCGCAAGTATCAACCGTATGTACATTTCACAAACACGGAAATTCTGGAAGAAACATCAGTAGATGATTGGCGATCGGTATCCACCTGGTTGAATATCGCCGATAAGGCAATTAAATGGGGTAACGGGCCATGTTTCGACTCACAAAGCAAATGGTATCGTGGGCCAGATTTTCTCTGGCAACCTGAAGCGGAATGGCCAATGAAAAAACCACAACTGGAAGCACCGACAGAAGAAATGAGAGCCTGCACCACCACTCTACAATCGACACTGTACTTGACTTGACTAAGTTCTCGCGATATGAAGATATAATAAGAACTTTAGCTTATATCCACCATTTTGGTAATTTCTGCTTAACTAAACAACGAGTGTGGTCCAGATCGCGTACGGTTACGTTAACGCATGAAGACTACATGATGACCAAAAATAGCTTATGGCGATTGGTTCAAGCGGAGGAGTATGGAGATGAGATCGTCCTCTTGAAAAACAGCGTTTCAACCGAGGTTTCAACAGTTGAGAAAGAAATAAGACTACCAAAATCTAACCCGTTGTAAAAACTATCGCCATTGATTGATGAAGACAGAATTCTGCCAATGGAAAGTCGAATAGATCCAAAGGCAGCTTACTGTCCCTTCAGTTTCCGAAATCCAATAATAGTACCCAGGAAGCATCACGTTACCGAGCTTCTAGTATTACGCTATCACCGAAAATACGCTCACGCTAACATCGAGACCGTCGCGTCTCGAAAGTCAGTAGGCAGTGTATGTGGTGCCGCGTATGCATAGCCAAGCCGGCTCCACCCAAAAATGGTTCCATTACCGCAGCCACGAATCGTGCGACCATTCACGCACACCGGATTCGATTATTTCGGCCCTCTTATCGTGAAGCAAGGACGAAGCAATGTGAAAATATGGGTGGCGATCTTCACATGCCTCACGAGCCGTTCATTTCGAGGTAGTGCATACAACGATCCAGTCGTGTAAAATGGCTATTCGCCGTTTCTTCGACAAACGAGGAACTTCTCAAAACATTCTCAGCGACAATGGGACCTATTTTCGGGGTGCCGCCAGGGAATTAGCTGTAGAAATAAAATCGATCAATTTCGCTGCAACTGAGTAGCATTTCAATCCACCGTCCGCTCCATATATGGGCGGAGTGACGTTTGTGCCACTAGAATTTCCTGGCCAAGAGGTTCTTACTCCAAATAACTTCCTGTTGATGAGCACTAGTGGAGTTAATTATCCCGTAAGAATGGAGAGTGATGTAGTATTTACTAGATCAATTTGGGGCGAGTTGGATTAAGTCGTATCTACCAACTATAGCTAGGAGTACTAAATACTTTGCCAATGTGCGTCCGCTTCAGATGCTCTGATTGGATGTTAACACAAAGGACGGAAACAACATGGCGAGGAAAGGTGAAGATATACCTAAATCTGGCAAGGCTATGCATGACGGAGAACTACTTCACATTTCGTGGCAACTACTACAAACAGACGAAGGAGCACCGATGGGAAATCCACTATCACCGTTTTTGTGCGAACTGCTCATGGCGAATCTGGAGAACAACCTACTAGAACAAGGAATACTACCCGAGAAGTGGTGGAGATACATCGACGACATCTTCAGCATTATTAATCGAAAGGATCTACCCAGGATTTTGGAAGCTATAAACAACGTGCGTAAGGACATCAAATTTACCTTCGAGGAGGAAAAAGAAGGTAAACTACCTTTCTTGTATCTACTGGTCATCAGGGAAGCAAATACAACATTGAGCCTCAAAATCTACAGGAAGCCCACGAACACCATGAGAGTCATTTCATATACATCAAACCATTCGTATCAACATAAAATGGCAGCATTTCATCACATGATCTACAGGATGCAGACGATACCCCTGAGCGAAGAAGGAAGAACGTAGGAACAACAACATATTTTGGAAACAGCGAAGATTAACGGATACCGGGAGAGGACTATACGAGCGATCATCAACATGAAGGAAAGGACCCTACAACTAAATGAAAAAAAACTTACAACGCTGACACCTATCGCTAAAAAGAATTTCGGTTACATATGATAAACACATCACCAACCAGCTACGCCCTCGACTAAGGAAATTCGGCATCGACCTAGTATTCTCCAGTAGAAGCAACCAACTCAAGTCTTTATTGGGTTCAACGAAGGATAAAGTAGAAATGTTAAATAAGGCAGGCGTTTATAAAATAAGTTGTTCCCAATGTGAAAAAATCTATGTAGGCCAAACAAGAAGATCATTAGATGTAGGGTTTAAGGAATATATGGCGGAAGTAAGTAAGGCGAAAAGAGAAAACGATAAGGGATTACATTACGAATTTAGATCTAAGGTAGCAGAGCATGTGCATAAGGAAAATCACCCAATTACGGCATCAAATATTAAAATCTTAAGAAATGTCTCTTGCTTGAAAATCTACCGACAAGTACAAACAGCGTTGTTGAATAACATTCCTACCTAAACAATAAGGTTATTAGTTGTATAGGTAAATAAAGTAGGCATATAAGATTAGATTAGGTACCTAGCGTAGTATACATAGTGTAAGCTGCGATTGTTTTCTTCAATTCGAGTCAAGTACAAGACACTGAAAACGACCTCACAGCTGAGGTCAAAATACTTAACTCGTCTTAGATGGTTGAATACATTCCACTAAAAAGAGCTTAAAATATTTTTTCTGGATGTTTAACAACAATTAACAATTTAGTCCGAAACCGCGGCATAATGAATGCCGATGACATCAAATCTCAGGGGATGAAGCTGTTGGAATTTTCTGCTGGATTCCAGTCCAGTGTTGGTTGCAGATTTCGTAATGTGTATGCGACCCACCTCCATTTACGCTCTCGAATTTCTGTCGATATCGGTTTTTGATGGCATCGTCGATGGAGCTCAGCATTCGAGATCCAATTGTGAGGCCCGAATTATAAAACGTAGACATCGGTTGAAAGATAGTTTTTGCGTAATCTCTGCTGATACCCATCAAGTCTCACTAGCGTATAACAACACAGATTTTACGTTTGAGTGCATTGACGCGACAGTGCAATTTGACAGCCTGTTGATAATGGTTGTTATTCTTTTATGTGAGTCGCGTCGCGATTACTCTGGCTTGCCCCCTAGTATTCCTATGTCGATCTTGGTTTCACTTGGTTGAGAAACCGTCCGAAGCTAACTAGCTGCCAAGATATTAAAAGTTTTCGACCTTCTCCACTGTTTGTCCGGCTATCGTAAAGATGGACAGGTTGTTTCTGTTTACATCCAACAATTTGGTCTTGTTGACGTTGATGACCCGCCGTTGATCAGTGTTCGGCCAGGTCGTTGCATAAATCGTGACACGTACGTCACTAAGCCAAGAAAGCTTGTTAGCTCCTCTTTGGTTTGTGGTGGTCTAACTGCCATTTTGCAGTTTGCTGCCATTTTTAACCTTTTGTTCAGCGAGTGAAACTGCTTCTGGTAATACCTTGTGACTCATGAACAAGATTTAGGTTTGTTTGAATTTACATTTGAACCGTTTGTTTGAGAAACTGCGTATGTAACATTTTTGACCAAAATTATTTTTTTATATATTCTGAATCCTCGTCCAAAAAAACGTATTCTTGCAAAAAATACGACAAAAAAAATTTGCTCAGGAATGTACGAAAAAAAAATCGTTTGTTGAGAAACTGCATATGTGCACGCACTTTGAAGAGTAATTATGGAGTACTACTTGCAGTTTTCGCGTTAGAAGGTCCCCAAGGTGTTCAGTTTTGCCAAAAACTATTGTTATGTTTCGAAGAAATCGAAAGATTCGGTGCCAATTTATTCAAAAACAGTTTTTTGTTGTTTTCTCGAATTGTGTAAAACGAATATATGCAGTTTCTCAAACAGATAATTCATTTGTGGTCAATCATGTAAAATGTCATAACTGTTCAAAACGGGGAAGAACCGTTTGACCGAATACTGTTCAGCCGAATGCCACTAGGCCGAAAGCTGTTTGGCCGAATAGGTCATTTGGTCGAAAAAGTAATGGGCCAACTAGGACATTTGGCCGAGTAACAGGACAGGACTTTTGGCCGAAAAGGCTATTTCAAAAGCGAGACGTTTTACTTCTCACCACTTATTCCCCACTTCTCACTGTAAAAAGTGAGAAGTGAGTAGTGAGACGTCCCTCATTTCTCAATATTCACAGTGAGAAGTAAGAAGTGAGAAGTGAGTAGCGAAACATCTCACAACTCACTTCGCACTACTCACTTTTCACAGTGAGAAGTGGGAAATAAGTAGTAAGAAGTGAGACGTCTCACTTTTCATACCTCATTTCTCACTTTTCAAATGACCTATTCGGCCAAATTTCCTATTCGATCGAATGTCTTATTCGGTCAAATGTGCTATTCCGCCAAATAACCTTTTCGGCCAAATGACCTATTCGGGCAAATGACCCTTTCGGCCGGATAACCCGTTTGGCCAAATGACTTTCGGCCGGATAGGTTTCAGCCATATTCCCCGTTCAAAACGGCCACGTGTTCTTCTTCGGTGGATACGAAAATCACAATATCGTCACTGTATTTTCACATCCGGCTAGTACAGACTCCATTAAATTCTGGAACAATTCCGGTGCACAATTCACACCGAAGAGGAATCGTTCATATCGAAGTAAACCCCAATTCGTAATGAACGTGGTCACATCACGGCATTCCTCCGTTGGCTCGACCTGATGAAATGCCTGTTTATAACTAGAGTTGTAAACATCTTAACATTTCGAGACTTTGGAAGTAAATCGTTAATAACAGGTAGCGGATGATTCAGTCATTTACTGGCCAAATTTACTCCACGCATGTAAACACACAAACGGAGGACTCCATTATCTTTTAGTATTGGGAATGGCCCTCCTTAGCTGTGCGGTAAGACGCGCGGCTACAAAGCAAGACTATGCTGAGGGTGGCTGGATTCGATTCCCGGTGCCGATCTAGGCAATTTTGGAAATTGTCTCGACTTCCCTAGGCATAAAAGTATCACCGTGTTAGCCTCATGATATACGAATGCAAAAATGGTGACCTGGCTTAGAAACCTCGCAGTTAATAACTGTGGAAGTGCTTAACGAACACTAAGCTGCGAGGCGGCTCTGTCCCAGTGTGGGGATGTAATGCCAATAAGAAGAAGAAGAATTGGGAACAGCGGAGATACCCATGAAGTTGGTCGGATGACTTTTTCGATAATATCCATTTGGAGAAGTTCATTCAACTTTGATTAAATTCGTTGCAATAAAGAAATAGGACACCGTCGAAGTGGTTGGACGACAGGTTTCCACCTTTGAAATCGGGTTTCCCCAGTGTGCAGCGAAATGAATTCGAAGTTTCGGAGTTCCAATGCGCACGACATCGTCACAGACGTTCCCCAGGGCAGTGTCCTCGGGCCCCTGCTGTTCAATCTGTTCACATTCGTCCTCCTTGTATGGAGCCCCAAGTACCCAAGTGGTGACCTTATAATTATTTCTAACTAAAACGTGCCTTTTCATCAACATAAAAATTTAGGTCCTTTTAAGCTACAAGGCAAAATATGTCTCAAATATTATTACTATAAATCTTTGTTGATCCTAAAACATAACCATTTTGTATGAAAATCAGCGCTGTTATAATCATTTTCGGAGTTATATGTTGCATAAAATTCGAATGGATGCAAAATTATTAAATCACATTGCATCAGAATCCCGTGTACATCATTCAACCAAATTGCTCCAGATCAGGCTAAAGTTGTTCGCCTTTTGTGTTATGCGATGTCGAAATTACAAAGCGCACCCACCCTCTGCCGCTATACCGCGAACTCCGCGAACAGGTTCGTAACAGCGGAGTGTGTGTGTCTTACTATCTCTAACCACATTCAAAATTTTCGCCTGACTAATTTCCGTGTACCCGCCCGTACTGAGCCCCACGGTGACTTAGTGCCAGGCATTGTAATTCCTTATCAGCAAGAGGCTCATTGAATGGCTTTGGCTCAGTTCATGGTGGGGTCGTTGTTTGACTTCGACTAAATACCCATGTCTCTGGAAGGCTTACCAGGGGCATCCAATTAGATGCCGTATGGATAAAGTAAACATTTTATTTAATATTTAGGAATAAGTGCAATCCAAAGTTTTCAAGAAGCGAATTGATTGAACATTTAAATAAAGAAGAGCATCAATAATTTTTTCGGAAAAATAATAAGGAAAAGTGATTTTGCAATTGCACTCCTACGAAAAGTAGGGACGTATATAATTCAGTCCTTTTCCGTCAATCGCCATTTACAGGTCGTTATTAACATAAGAAGATGAGTTTGCGAACAGGCAGGCAAATCAGCAATTCATGTTTTACCAACGGAATGCGAACCACATTCTATTGCGGTGAGCAGAAGTTCCTGGCATGGTGGCGCCTGTCAGAAATTTGAGTGATAAGTAAGCGATTTGGTTGCTAGCTTTGCGGTTCGCTCTTTGGAACGTTCACTGCTAATGAGTGTTTGATAGATTGGAACCAACGTACCTATTACCTGCTCTTTGCGTTGAAGGATTGAATTACTGCTCCTCATGGATGATGACTTTTAACTCGAGGTTCAGTGATTTAAGACAATTCAAGCATTGCTTCATGCTGTGTAGGTGAAATTTGCTGCTTTAGTGCACACAATCTCGGTGATGTATTGAAAATGGCATGCGCCCAGATGATTAATCGCATATATGTAGCTAATTTTAGGTATTGCCTGCACACAAATTTATGTTGACCTCTGCTTTGGTAAAATTCTCCAAACATTTCAGCTAATGCAGATCAAAATTTCAGATTAAAAATTATCTTCGGGTTGAAAAGTTTAGTCTAAAACCTAATCATTAAAAATCAACACATTTTAAACAGGCTTTAAATTGGATTTGGATTGGATTTGAATTGGATTTGGATTGGATTTGGATTGGATTTGGATTGGATTTGGATTGGATTTGATTGATTTGGATTGATTTGGATTGATTTGATTGGATTGGATTGATTTGGATTGATTTGATTGGATTTGATTGATTTGATTGGATTTGATTGATTTGGATTGGATTTGATTGATTTGATTGATTTGGATTGATTTGGATTGATTTGGATTGATTTGGATTGATTTGGATTGATTGATTTGATTGGATTTGGATTGATTTGGATTGATTTGATTGATTTGGATTGGATTTGATTGATTGATTTGATTGGATTTGATTGATTTGGATTGATTTGGATTGATTTGGATTGATTGGATTGATTTGGATTGATTTGATTGGATTTGGATTGATTTGGATTGGATTTGATTGGATTTGGATTGATTTGGATTGGATTTGATTGATTTGATTGGATTTGGATTGATTTGGATTGATTTGATTGATTTGGATTGGATTTGATTGATTTGATTGGATTTGGATTGATTTGGATTGATTTGATTGGATTTGGATTGATTTGGATTGGATTTGGATTGATTTGGATTGGATTTGATTGGATTTGATTGATTTGGATTGATTTGGATTGATTGGATTGATTTGATTGATTTGGATTGATTTGGATTGATTTGGATTGATTTGGATTGATTTGACTGGATTTGGATTGATTTGGATTGATTTGGATTGATTTGATTGATTTGGATTGATTTGGATTGATTTGGATTGGATTTGGATTGGATTTGATTGATTTGGATTGATTTGGATTGATTTGATTGGATTTGATTGGATTTGATTGATTTGGATTGGATTTGGATTGATTTGGATTGATTTGACTGATTTGGATTGATTTGGATTGACGGATTTGATTGGATTTGATTGGATTTGATTGATTTGGATTGATTTGGATTGGATTTGGATTGATTTGATTGATTTGGATTGATTTGGATTGATTTGGATTGGATTTGGATTGATTTGGATTGATTTGGATTGATTTGGATTGATTTGGATTGGATTTGATTGATTTGGATTGGATTTGGATTGATTTGGATTGATTTGATTGGATTTGGATTGATTTGGACTGGATTTGGACTGGATTTGGATTGATTTGATCGATTGGATTTGACTGATTTGATTGATTTGGATTGGATTTGATTGGATTTGATTGGATTTGGATTGATTTGGATTGATTTGGATTGATTTGGATTGATTGATTGATTTGGATTGATTTGGATTGATTTGGATTGATTTGATTGGATTTGGATTGATTTGGATTGATTTGGATTGATTTTGATTGATTGGATTGATTTGATTGGATTTGATTGATTTGATTGATTTGGATTGATTTGGATTGATTTGATTGATTGGATTGATTTGGATTGGATTTGGATTGATTGGATTGGATTTGGATTGATTTGGATTGGATTTGGATTGATTTGGATTGATTTGGATTGGATTTGGATTGGATTGATTTGGATTGATTTGATTGGATTTGGATTGGATTTGGATTGATTTGGATTGATTTGGATTGATTTGATTGATTTGGATTGATTTGGATTGATTTGGATTGGATTTGATTGATTTGGATTGATTTGGATTGGATTTGGATTGGATTTGGATTGGATTTGGATTGGATTTGGATTGGATTTGGATTGGATTTGGATTGGATTTAAA
The DNA here is from genome assembly GCF_024139115.2 of Armigeres subalbatus. Classification (NCBI taxonomy): domain Eukaryota; kingdom Metazoa; phylum Arthropoda; class Insecta; order Diptera; family Culicidae; genus Armigeres; species Armigeres subalbatus. The sequence continues at coordinate 84,518 of NW_026943250.1, read as the reverse complement.
TTGGATTTGGATTTTTCATTTTTTCATTTTTCATAAATTTTCAATTGAAAATATTGTGATTTTGATTGGGATTGAATTAGATTTTGGTTGGAATTGGCTGACTTCGGTGTGGAAATAGGATTATATCAATTTAAAAAAAGTTTTGATGTTCGACGTTGATGGACTTAGATTTTTCAGTTTTAGTTCTACTAAATAAAAATAAATGTCGCAACAGAATCGCAATATGTGCTTTTTTCCAAACCATTATGACACAAATAATTCTAAAAATTCCAGCATAATGGATGAAAATATCTCACCCAAATTCAAAGCGTCTCCTTATCATCTTCCTGTTGAACTTCGTTTGTCTTCGAACAAACCGGCAGTTTTTCGTGCCACAAGAATAATAAAAAAACACGCTCCAACCAGTCTGCTGCTCACAAAAGCTCGTCGCGCTGCGAACAAAAAACGCATTAAGGAAATCCGTTCTCGGTTGTTCAGATTAGCACTTTTCACCGATTTTCAACTCCTTATTTTTTCTCCAGCCATCACACAGCCAAGCTACGAGGAAGCAAGTCCTTCGGAACGAAACTTTCCGTTTTCTTCCCAACACATGCCGGGCAATGAAAATGAATCCCCAATAAAGGCAGTCAACTGACGCGGGAGGTCCGGCCGGAGAAGAAAAGTGTTTCGCTTTGTTTTGAGCGGCCTTTTCAAACAAAACGAACGGAAAAAAGTGAGTGCATGATAAGAAGGAAAAACCGATTTCCATGAAAAGCAATTAAAAATCGTTTAATGTAATGAGTTTTGGATTAAAGGAAACAGGATGCTATGCAGTCAGTGATGCCGCGTCGGGGTGTCACACCGGATCTGATATTCGTTGTGGGTGGAAATTTCGCGTCATTAATTTTGTTTGATTTTTTTTTCATTTTTTCGGTAGGCATCAAAACGGGAAAGACTGAGCTTTTTGAAAGATGCTATCATAAAAAAAAACAGCTGAATCGAAGGATGGATGAAATACCCAAATAAGCTGCTTGTTCGGCGGCAATTTGGTTCGGCGAAGTGTGAAATCGGTCTGGGATGGTTATTCGCGCGTGAAAGAAAAATGGCGAGGAAAATACATAAGAAGCAGAAATATTTTGTCGTCCATAGTTTGACAACTTTGAGCAAGTATGGCTCTGAATACTCTTCTGATGAAGCTTTTGAATGTAGTTTGTATTGGCAAATGTCATATTTTGAGTGCTAGTGACCAACGGATTTTTTTAAATACATAGCAGATAAAGTACATTTGAGCCTGCTACAGAGTTTAATTTTTGTGCACAGTATTTTCTTAACAACTTCATCAATTTTAAAAAGAAAACACCAAATAAGCCATTTCTAAACATCTTTATTTTTATATTGTTTTGGTTGATGTACCATTCCAAATAAACATGAGAAGTATCCACTCATCTCCGTCCGAATAAGAGTTTTCAAATTAATTAGATGGAATTAGATTTCTGTAAGACCAGTTGTCAAAACTTCACTTTCGGAATCATTACAAGGAGAAGCCAATACCAATAAATAAATCATAGATCGGAAATTTTATTTTAACAAAAAAAAAACAGCGCCCACTATCGTACCCAGCGCTCCCGGGTGCAAGAGATATCGGTTCGGAGTAACAACCAACGATCTTTTTGTTTGACTTTTTGCTGTTTGCTGTTATGATAAGAGAAATTCTGTTTTTCTTTGGTTCGAAAATCCCGCCCCATAGCAGAGGGCACACGCCGACACAATTCCAGAAAGCATCCCAAACTGTTGATGCTGTGTTTGATTTCACGTTCGATTTATCTCATACATCGGCAGCAGCGATCTCTCTAATCCAATTTAGTGAAATATTGAATTTGGGATTAATTGATTTCACTTTTGTTCTGTTTATCTTTTTACAGAAGTTGTCGTTCGTTGTCGATGAGGCGTTTGGCATGTTGCCATGTGCTGCGTTGGAACATGATCTGAGCACTGGGCGATAAAACTACGCAGGTAAGAGAACGGGGTGCAAATTTATGATAAATGTAGCATAAAAATGTTTGGATGAAAGGAGCAAATGTCACCAAATTATGTATGTATTAAAAGAAAAAACCCTAAACTTCTAACTCTGTCCTATGCGGTTGGACATAGGACAAATTTCATTTGTGGTTGGATAATAATGGACAGTACACGTACCGTAATCATCCGAGAACCAGAATGCATTGTTTCATTTTGCACAAATACCTACCAGCAATAGATTGAAATTATTCGAGAATCATTCATGCACACAAATCTCTTCAAACATCATGAAAGCACGTAACAAACATTTCCAACGAATAACTAACTTGTGGAATTGCTTTGTTTCGATGTACAAAATACTTCAACCGTAAAGCGAATTAACGTCAGCACAGTTTGATTTCATCTGGTTTTGTCCACTCGATCAACTTCAAAGGAAACACAAAGCCCGTGCCCCAACAAAGATTCATCAAATCAATCACGCTGCAGTTATGAAGCCATCGCAATCAGGATGGTGATTTTTCCGTTCCACTTTACACGGAAACACATTCAGCCAAAGCCAAAGATTTTCAAACTGCAAATTGAATTACTGCAACAAACAATCGAAATGGAATTGAAACATTTCGCTCCACTTGTGCTCTTTACTGTGGCTGACATATTGGTTGTTAGCTCCATGAGATCGGTGACCGAATAGTTTTCGATGCTTAACCAACTTTCACAGGGCATATCAAAACTGAACAGCCTTTATTATAAATTTTGTAAATTTTGTAAATTTAGTAAATTTAGTAAATTTTGTAAATTTTGTAAATTTTGTAAATTTTGTAAATTTTGTAAATTTTGTAAATTTTGTAAATTTTGTAAATTTTGTAAATTTTGTAAATTTTGTAAATTTTGTAAATTTTGTAAATTTTGTAAATTTTGTAAATTTTGTAAATTTTGTAAATTTTGTAAATTTTGTAAATTTTGTAAATTTTGTAAATTTTGTAAATTTTGTAAATTTTGTAAATTTTGTAAATTTTGTAAATTTGTAAATTTTGTAAATTTTGTAAATTTTGTAAATTTTGTAAATTTTGTAAATTTTGTAAATTTTGTAAATTTTGTAAATTTTGTAAATTTTGTAAATTTTGTAAATTTTGTAAATTTTGTAAATTTTGTAAATTTTGTAAATTTTGTAAATTTTGTAAATTTTGTAAATTTTGTAAATTTTGTAAATTTTGTAAATTTTATAAATTTTGTAAATTTTGTAAATTTTGTAAATGTTGTAAATTTAGCAAATTTTGTAAATTTTTGTAAATTTGTAAATTTGTCAATTTTGTAAATTTTGTAAATTTTGTAAATTTTGTAAATTTTGTAAATTTTGTAAATTTTGTAAATTTTGTAAATTTTGTAAATTTTGTAAATTTTGTAAATTTTGTAAATTTTGTGTAAATTTTGTAAATTTTGTAAATTTTGTAAATTTTGTAAATTTTGTAAATTTTGTATATTTTGTAAATTTTGTAAATTTCGTAAATTTTGTAAATTTTGTAAATTTTGTAAAAATTTGTAAATTTTGTAAAAATTTGTAAATTTTGTAAAATTTTGTAAAATTTTGTAAATTATGAAAATTTTGTAAATTTGTAAATTTTGTATATTTTGTATATTTTGTAAATTTTGTAAATTTTATAAATTTTGTAAATTTGTAAAATTTGTAAATTTTGTAAATTTTGTAAATTTTGTAAATTTTGTAAATTTTGTAAATTTTGTAAATTTTGTAAATTTTGTAAATTTTGTAAATTTTGTAAATTTTGTAAATTTGTAAATTTTGTAAATTTTGTAAATTTTGTAAATTTTGTAAATTTTGTAAATTTTGTAAATTTTGTAAATTTTGTAAATTTTGTAAATTTTGTAAATTTTGTAAATTTTGTAAATTTTGTAAATTTTGTAAATTTTGTAAATTTTGTAAATTTTGTAAATTTGTACATTATGTAAATTTGTACATTATGTAAATTTGTACATTATGTAAATTTTATAAATTTTATAAATTTTATAAATTTTAGAAATTTTATAAATTTTATGAATTTTTTTAGTTTCCGCTCAGCTTCTGAGACGTGCAGACGTGTTTCCGATTGCGCTCTTGGAAAGTCAAGTGATCGATTACAGTGGTTAAAGTTCGATTCCGTCTGTGCCGCGTCGCGCGTTTTAGTGATCCGCGATGAGGCGAGAAAATACTTTTCGTATTGACTATTCGAGTTTCCCGGTGAAGCCGTCATTCGAAAAGGTTCACGGCTTTTTCCGCACTGTACTCGGCCTGAAGAAAGAAGAAGTGTCGAGACTACAATGCCACAGAGGTGAACATTGTGCGTTCGTCAAGGTTGACAACCTGGCGCTCGCACAACGAATAGTGCAAGAGCATGATGAGAAGCATGAAGTGGAGCACGCGGGGAAAAATACAAGCTTCGCATCACCATGGAAACGCCAGAAAACGTCCCCGAAGAAAAAATTGTGGAGTGCGCTCGGTGAAGTATTTTCGCTGGGAGAGCTAACATGGGGAGAAGGGTTCGAGTTCGGTGGGATACCGCTCGGCATTTGGTCGGCCCGAATGCTAGTCCATCGAAACATCGATTCGTGGGTAACGATCGATGGACAGCAGGCCTACACTGTTTACAAGGGGCAGATCGTCTCTTGTAAATACTGCAAAGAGCAAGCGCATACTGGCATATCGTGTGTCCAGAACAAAAAGCTGCTAGTCCAGAAGAGCTATGCGAACGTGGCGAAGCAAACTGGGCCACGACAACCACCGAAGAAGGCGAACGGTGCAAAACCCCCGAGCGCCAAACCGGTCGGTCAGCGTTCTGTCGTTCCACCACCAGCATCGCTGGAGGCTTTCCCCGAGCTGCCACAGCCGTCGAGTCAGACCGAACCGTCTGACTCAATAAACCCAACTGCAAGCCAGCCGACTGCGCCCATTGCACGAACGGTGTCTCCCAACCCGCTGCAAACACAAATCTCGCGCAGCACATCGTCGTCGTTGCGCACACAACCACAGACCGCTGAAGTGGTCTTGGTGACATATTCAAAAGCCAGCAAACGCGTTGCGATCGAAAGACCGCACCGACGGCAACGACACGGACGATTCATCCACATCGACGAGAAGCAGCCGAAGCCGAGGACGCCCGCCCGGCAAGAAACAGCGATGCAACGACGGTGACGACGAGCAGGATGTGGACTTTCTTCCATAAATGGCTCTCACGTCTTACAATCTCGCATCCATCAACATCGGCACGATTACGAACCCCACAAAACTGAACGCACTCCGAACCTTCATAAGCAGCCAAAACCTCGATATCGTGTGTCTGCAGGAAGTCGAGAACGAACAGCTTTCCTTGCCTGGCTTTGTCGTTTTCGCGAATGTGGACCACACGAGGAGAGGCACAGCTGTTGCGGTGAAGGAGCACATCCATGTCACTCACGTGGAGAAGAGCCTGGACAGCCGACTAATCGCGCTGCGAGTGCACGACACAACGATTTGCAACGTCTACGCTCCCTCCGGCACTGCTCAACGCGCTGCTAGAGAGGAGTTCTTTAATGGCACGCTTGCCTATTATCTCCGCCACCACACCGAGAACGTCATCGTAGCTGGCGATTTCAATTGCGTGCTGCGTGCGTGCGATTCGTCCAGCCCGAACACCAGTCCGTCCCTCAAAACAGCTGTACAGCAGCTGCAGCCATGATGTATGGGAGAAGTTGTGTCCACGTGATGCAGGTTTTACCTATGTCTGTCGAAACGCGCGATCTCGGCTCGATCGGAACCATGACAGCCGTGCCCTTCGCGACAAACTGCAGTCGGCCTACACGCACGTCTGCTGTTTCACGGATCACAAGGCGCTAACGCGCAGACTTTGTCTCCCCCCCCTGGGACACGAGCCCGGGCGCGGTTTCTGGGCCCTTCGACCGCATCTTCTTACCGACGAACACGTTGCCGAGTTTCAGTATAAGTGGCAATATTGACTCGTCAGCGCAGAAACTACGCGTCGTGTATGCAATGGTGGCTGTCGTACGCTAAGCCAAAATCAAATCTTTTTCAAGTGGAAATCTCGTGTCGTCTACGAGGAGTTCCACGATACGCATCAGCACCTCTATGCGCAACTACGGCTAGCGTACGACGGCTATTATCAGCAGCCACAAATGATCACCACCATCAACCGGCTGAAAGGGGAAATGTTGGCACTGCAGCGTAATTTCTCCCACATGTTTATGCGCATCAACGCGACGCACGTGGCCGGCGAGCCAATGTCGATCTTCCAGCTGGGGGAAAGACGACGGAAGAAAACAACGATCTCGCAGCTACAGACGGGAGAAGACGAAATCATCGTCGAGCCTCAAGCGATCGAGGCAAATCTGTTTGGTTTTTTCTCGAGCCTGTACTCAGAAGAAACAGCAGAAAACGACGGCAATGCCAACAACGGGGACGATTTTGCTTGCGAACGTGTTATCCCACCGGACGACCCACTGAACGAAGCGTGCATGGAGGAGATACAAACAGCAGAAATTCTGGCTGCTATCAGGGCGAGCGCACCCAAACGATCCCCCGGTGCCGACGGGATCCCACGAGAATTTTATCTCCGGATGTTCGATGTCATCCACCGTGAGTTGAACATGCTTATGAATGAAGCACTCAACGGAAATCTCCCCCATGCCTTCGTAGAGGGCGTCATCGTGTTAGTGAAGAAGAAGGGAGGCGACAACACAGCGCGAGCATACCGGCCCATATCGCTGCTCAACAGCGATTATAAATATGGAACGCATTATGCAGGTCCACCGCATCCTAAGCAACGGGCAGAAATGCTCAAACGCAGAGCGAAACATCTTCCAGGACACTCTCGCTTTGAAAGATCGGATCGCCAGTCTCCGTCATCACCGCGACGCTGGTAAGCTCATCAGCTTCGATTTGGAGAACGCCTTCGATCTGGTGCGGCACTCGTTCCTTTTCGAAACCATGCGGTCGCTCGGGTTCAACAAGGAACTCATCTCTCTGCTCTCGAACATAGTCGCAGTCGGTCCACATCCCGGATGCTTATCAATGGGTACCTCTCTCGATCGTTTGAGATCACACGGTCGGTGCGGCAAGGCGACCCGTTATCCATGCATCTCCATCCACTGACTGATGTGTAGGCTTGAGCAAATGTGTGGGGATGATCTGCTTGTTGCCTACGCCGAGGACATCAGCGTCATCGTGACGTCACCGTGGCAGATCGAGGCGACGAGGGAAGTTTTTCGTCGTTTTTGTCTTGCCGCCGGCGCGACACTGAATTTACGCAAAACAGTTGCGGTGAGTGTTGGGTTTTGCGAAGGGAATATGTTTGAAACCCAGTGGCTACAAAATACTCATGTAGTCAAAATTTTGGTTATTTCCTTCGCAAACTCTATACGCTTGATGACAACGATGAATTGGAACGCGATGGTAGGAAGGTTTGCGCAACAGATGTGGCTACAATCTTTGCGCAAGCTTACACTGCACCAGAAGGTGATCACGCTGAATACGTTCGGCACGTCGAAATTGTGGTACCTTTTTTCGGTGCTGCCTCCGCTTGGCGTGCATTCAGCAAAAATCACAGCGACGATGGGATCTTTCCTATGGAGAGGAATAGTCGCTCGCGTTCCCATTATGCAACTTGTTCGGAAGAAGGACCACGGTGGCTTGGGCTTACAAGTCCCAGCACTGAAAGCTAAGAGTCTTGCAATAAATAGACACATAACAGAGATCGAATCCATTCCTCACTATAAATCCTTTATTCTCCACGCAAATCCTCGCCCAGCAACCCAATAGACAATCCCGACATCAAATCAATCCTTTCAAACTTATCCCACATTCCTCGCCAAATCTTTCAAAACCCCTCCGCTGATCAAATCCACCAGCATTTCGTACTTCAAACTGAGCTACCAAAGGTGGAACGCAACAGTCCGGTAGTTGACTGGCCACGCGCGTGGCGCAATATACGCATGAAAGAGCTATCATCAGCACAACGTACACAACTCTATCTTTTCGTGAACGGGAAAATTGAGCACCGTAAACTGCTACACGTGATGCAATTAGCAGCTGACGAGAACTGCCAGCACTGTGGCTACCCCGAAACACTTCAACACAAGTTTTCTTCCTGTGCTCGTGTCGGCCCGGCATGGACGGTCCTGCAGCAGAAGCTGGCGGAAGTAACGGATGGATGGAGGCGACTTTCGTTTGAAGACTCGCGAAGCCTGCTTTGCACAGGCATACGAAGAGCAGCTCGTGTACAAATTCTAAAACTTCTAATTAATTACATCTGCTACGTTAATCTTTGTAATGGAAGAATTGATGTAAACGCTTTAGAGTTTGAACTAACTGTAGATTTTTGAATTCGAAACAACATTATAAAAACTAACATGAATTTGACAAAATAAACTGAATTTTAAACCACAAAAAAAAAAAAAAAAATTTTGTAAATTTTGTAAATTTTGTAAATTTTGTAAATTTTGTAAATTTTGTAAATTTTGTAAATTTTGTAAATTTTGTAAATTTTGTAAATTTTGTAAATTTTGTAAATTTTGTAAATTTTGTAAATTTTGTAAATTTTGTAAATTTTGTAAATTTTGTAAATTTTGTTAATTTTGTAAATTTTGTAAATTTTGTAAATTTTGTAAGTTTTGTAAATTTTGTAAATTTTGTAAATTTTGTAAATTTTGTAAATTTTGTAAATTTTGTAAATTTTGTAAATTTTGTAAATTTTGTAAATTTTGTAAATTTTGTAAATTTTGTAAGTTTTGTAAATTATTTTCTCTATTCTCTCTATTTTTCTTTTTTCTTTTACTTCATATGCTTCTTTCCTTCCATTCTTCTTCCTTCTTTTTTCTTTCTTAGTTCTTTCTTCCTTCCATATTTCATTTTCCCTATTTCTTCTTATATATACTTCCTATAACTTCTTTCTTCTCTCTTTCTTCCTCCCTTCTTTCTTTCTTTTTTCAGTTTTTCTGGAAACAGTTTTTCTTCCTTCTTTCTTTCTTCACTCTTTTTGACTTCTTTCTTTCTTCCGTCTTTCTTCCTTCTTTCTTCTTTCTACCTTTTTTTTTCCTTTTTTTCTTTCTTTCTTCCTTCTTTCTTCCGTTTTACTTCCTTATTTCTCCCTTCTTTGTTTTTTACTTCCCCCATCTTTCTTTCATCCTTTTCTGTTACTTGCTTCTTCTGTCTACATTATTGTTTTGTTTTCTTGTGTCTTCCTTCCTTCTTCTTTCCTTCTTCTACTTTCCTTCTAACTTCTTTCTTCATTCTAACTTCTTTCTTCCTTTTTGCCTTTCTCGTATACTAAGTATACGTAAAGGCTATAGGATCACTCCAAAACCGAACTTTTAATAGAAGGCTCGGAGACCCATAGTGTTATATACCAATCGACTCAGTTCGACGAATTGAGGTGATGTCTGTATGTGTGTATGTATGTGTGTGTGTGTGTGTGTACAAAAATGTGAGACACACTTTTTGGTACTTAGCATTATTCGATTTGCTCGCAACAAGTTGCAGTCGACGCGGATATTGAAAATTGGCCCGATCGGTCATTGCGTTCCAAAGTTATTGAAAAACATTGTTTTTCTGCCAAGGGTCCCCCCTTGGAAAAAAATATTTGAAAAACTTATTTTTTTTAATGCGCGAGAAAGGCACCACCAACGCTAGGTGGATTGATCTGGGTTTTTCTTTTTACCTTCTTTCTTACTTATTTCTTACTTCCATCTTTCTTCCTCCGTTTTTCCTTCTTACTTCTTTTTTGCTTATTTTTTCTTCTTTTCTTCTTTCTTTTTTCTTTCTTTCTTCTCTCTTTCTTTATTCTTTCTCTCTTCTTTCTTTCTTTCTTCTTGTTTCCTTCTTTCTACCTGTTTTTTTTATTTCTGCCTAATTTTCCTTTCCTCATTCATTTATTCTGTTTTGCTTCTCTCTTCCTTGTTTATTCTTTCATCCTTTTTTATCCCTTCTTTTTTCCTTCCTCTTTTCTTTTTTCTTTCTTCTTCCTTACTTCCTTCTTTCTTTCTTCTTTTTTTCCTTTTTTCTTCCTCCTTTCTTACTTATTTCTTTTTTCTTTGTTCCTTTATTCTTTTCTATTTTCCATTCCCTGTTACTTGCTTCTTTCTTTTTTTTTTGCTTCCTTATGTCTTCTCTCCTTCTTCATTTTTCCTTGGTCCTTCTTTTTTCCTTCTTCCATCTTCTTTCTTTTTTTCTTGTTCTTTTTTCTTCCTCTGTTCTTCTTCATTCTTCTTTTTTCTCTCTTACCGTATATTTTTCCTCCCTCCATCTTTCTATCTTTTCTCTTCTCATTTTTATCACTCCTTATATCACATTTCTTATTTGTCACTTTCTACTTCTCATTTCTTCCTTTTTCCTTTTACTTCTCACTATGCACTTCTAACTTCTCACTGTTCACTTCTCACTTCTCACTTTTCACTACTCACTATTCACTATCCACTTTTCCCTTCTCACTACGCACTACTTCTTTTCACTTTTCATTTACCTATGCTCATTACTCTTTTCATACGTCTCTCTTTTCACTATTCATTCCTTGTTTTTGTCCTTTCGACCTTTGTACTTCGTCTTTTTGACCTTCGACGTTATGCTACAAATTCGACCTTTTGACCCTTCGACATTTTGACCTTTCTGACCTTTCGACCCTTTGACCTTTTGTCCTTCGACCTTTTGACCTTCGACCTTTTGACCTTCGACTTTTTGACACAGATTCATGAATCCCAACCATACGATGGAGTACAAGTTGAGTGGTAGAATAGTAAATAATGAGTAAAGATAAAGAATAAAAAAATAAAGAATAAGGAATTGAAAATAAAAAAATAAAGAATGAATAAAAAAAGAAAGAAATAATAAATAATGAAGAAGAAAAACGGATTGAGGAGGAAGAAAATAAAAAAGGAAGAAGATAATTAGGAAAAAGGAAAATGAAAGAAGGAACAACAAAGAAAAAAGGAAGAAATAAGACGGAAGAAGAAAGAAGGAACACATAAGAAGAAAGAATTTTTCTTTCTTCCGAGGAAAAAAGATGAAGGAAACAATAAGAAAGAAAGAAGAAGGAACAGGGGCGGTAGAAAAAAGGAATATGGAAGAAGGATGAAGGAAGAAGAAAGTTGAAAGAAGTATTAAGAAAAAAAAAGTAGAAGAAATAAATAACAAGGAAGAATGAAGAAGGTAGTTGGAAGACGGAAGAAAGACGAAGAAAAATGGAAGAACCAAGAAGAAACAAGGATGAAAGAAAATGTAAAAGGAAGGTGGAGAAAGGAAAGAAATAAAAATAATAAAAATACAGATATGAAGAAAAAAGCATGAAGAAACAAGGAACAAGGAAGGAAGGGAGGAAAATTAAAGAAAAAAAGGAATAAGGAAGAAAGAAGAAGTAGGTGGAAGAAGGTGGTTGGGAGATGGAAGAAGGGAGACAAATTGAAGAACGAAGAAGGAATTAGAGAAAAGAAAAAAAAGTGAAAGGAAAAAGAAAGAAAGAAGAAGGAAAAGGAGAAGAGAAGAAAAAACAAAAAAAGAAGAAATAAGAAGAAAACAGGAAGAAAAAAAGATAAAGGAATCCGGAAAAGGAAGAAGAAAGAATAAAGAAGGAAGAAAGGCGCAAAGAGGAAGAGGGAAGAAAGTCAAAAGAATGAAAAGGGTAGAAGGAAGAATAAGAGAAAGAAGAAGAAGGAAGAAAGAAGGAAAAGGAATAAAGAAAGATTGAATTAAAAAAAACATAAATATAGATTTAAAAAAAAAATAAAAAGAAAGAAGATAGATAGAAGACAGAAGGTAGAAGGATGAAGAGAGATAGAACAGTAGATAAAAGGAAGAAAGAATGAAGACAAAATAGTGAAAATGGAAAAAGGAAGAAAGGAGAAGGAAGGAAGAAAAAGAAAGAAAGAAGAAAGAATAGGGGAGAAGGTAGTACGAAGAAAAAAGAAGACAGAAGGAAGAAGAAAGTGGGAAAAAGATATTAGGAAAAGAAACGAAGGATAAGGGAAGAGAAAAAGGAAAAAGGATTAAAGAAGAAGTAATAATAAAGAAGGAAAAGAGAGAGGGTATAAGAAAGAAGGAAAAAGGAAGACGGATGAAAGAAAAATAAAGAAGGAGGAGAAAAGCAGTAAGAAGACCGAAAGAAATTGAGAAAAAATAGAAATTAGAAAAAAATAGAATTAATCTTTGGTAAAGAATCAAAACCAATCGTAAAGAACCTAGAACAATAAATAAAGTATTGTTCCTTTCTTTGATATCTCCAAATTTGTTGTGCAGTAGGGTAAAAGGACCTATCATGGAGGGGTTAAGGATCGCGTCAAAACAAAATTGATTTTGATTTTTTTTAAATGAACTGATTACCGTTTTCACATTGCAGTAGTGCTCTTTAACTCTAGTTCCGTAAATATTTCGTCAATTGTGCTCAACTCATGTTTTAAAACAAAAAAAATCTACCGCAATAAAAATCGTTGCGAAGTAGTCGATCCTATTGTTGTTAGTGTTTTAGCGGATCCACAATTGTTTTTGATGCTATTATATGCAGAATGGAGTATTTCATTTTGTGGTCCTAGTTACGTCAAATGTTAATTTTACCATTTAAAACTATTTCTCGTGAATTTTCAGCCTTTTGCTGTTTCAGCCTTATGTGAGAATTTAACTTTTTCAGTTTTTCGTGTTCAGCCTTACGAATTTTCCGTCTTATGTGGGAATCTCCATTTTGCTGGTGCTATGGGTTTGAATCTCGTTGCGGTCATATTTTTTTTTCTATAAGTGCAAACCGAAAATTTTAGCGAAAAATGAGTGATGCGTAAATTTTATCAAAAAGGCACGATTCTCGTTCATCTTTCAGGCGTGTTCCAGAGAAAAAAAATAGCGAGTAAAAGTCTGTTTGATGTAAAAGATGTTTCTCACCACAGATTTCGAAAACCGATTATTTTTCGGCCGGAAAATCGCTTGTTTTGGTCTAACCTAAACGAAAAGTTGCTTTACTTCATCATCCTTTTGACATTTTAAACAATAGCTTTTTCACACGCTACTCATGTTCACTTAGAATCCAGGGCAAACCAAGTGAAGAAAAATGTCCCTCCGTTTGTTGAATACTGTACTGAAGTTCTTCAGTTGACCCCACATTTCGTCGAAGATTGACCACCAACTGCGAACGGCACCCAATGTAGTGGAAATTCCACTTTCTTTTCGCATCATTATTTTATTCATTGTTGAGACACACGATGACCAACCTCATGGAGCATATTATTTACAGAAAATATCCTCAAGCCAAGAACCGATGAACCGAACGACGGTGTAAAACGAGACAGTTGTTATTTCGCAAGGTCTTCACATGTAACCTACGTATACATATCAGATGTTTTTCCAGATGAATGCATTGGAATGCGAACCATCGTCGTCGTCTTCCAATGAGGGCCTGTTCTGTTCAAATGATTGTTCCATCCTTGCTGGCTTTTTTACCGTGTCTTATGACCGAAGAACTTGTAGATATGTGCTCGGGTCAGCATTGTGCCGTTTAGGAATGAATTTCTACAAATGTTCAAGGACAAAACAATAATCGTAAATTCATTTGTTCCACATGAGTAATCATCACCTTCTTGTTGCTTTACTCGGAGAGGAACAATCCCAAAAGAATTGTGAACAGTTTTGAATAAGAAAATACAAAATAGTGTTGCACTGAGATCCTAAAATAAAAAAAACTCAACTTACAAAATTCAAATAGATACGACATACGAATTAAGCCACCAGTGGATAAAAAAATCAAACAAATTTTGCTCAGAAGCTGAAGTTCAATCTGCATCAACGATCTTAATGTTCTCAGTCAGCTAGTTAAAATAGTTTAATAAACAAGTTTGTGATTCAGATCCCCAAACAGGAATTTCTTAATGTTGTTTACAGTTTCATTAGAAATGCGAAACTTCTGCTATTTCCCTACTGAACCAAACTGACTTAATTATCTACCAAGTCATTGCTAAGATTTCGCAAAACAAGCTCCATCTGCATCGTTCGCTCTGAAACTTTCGTAATTGGATGCAAATAGACGGAAAAGAGCACTGAGGGCTACCTCATGCAGGCGAGCCTTCTTTTCAAACAATACTCCAAAACATCTTCCCTTTCGGCTTTCATCCGGCGACTCATCCGGTCATATTCGAGAGGAGGCTGTTAAATTATGGATAGCACGCTTGGTTGATGTTTGACTGTTTCCCTGCACCGAAATCCTTCATCGGCACGGTCGGAGCAGTACACCCAACAACGGCAAACGTGTCACTTCCGGCATAGTTAAGCCGCTTCTGAGCTTTCCCAACCCAACTGAAGCATACCATGGCCAATCGCTGCCATACCGACTGACGGGTGTGGCGCCGCACGAGCAAGGAGGATCTGTCCCGTAGTGTGTTGTGAACTAACGAGATGACCATCATGTCCCTCAGCTGCAAGCGAACGATACGAAATTCCTTCTGTTATGCTGTTTCACTATCGGCGATGCCGGAGCGGATTTAGAAATCTTTCTTCGACCATCGGTCTCTTCAGCGCACTGGTCAAGCGGGTGGGGATGTTCATTTACAACTGATTCAAGTGCAGTAAAATAAATGACTAATTTATACTAAGACTTTTTCTGTTACTAAATAGGGTCACATATTTTGTTTGTGTTGTAATTATTGTTCGCAACTTCTTCCTTTTGAGTTGGGTTTATATTTTATAATACCAGGTCACATATTACTCTGCTATCCACGCTATACTACGTAAACAATGCCCGGAAACTAAATCCTCCTTAAATTGATACCTACTCAACTGATTTCATCACCAAGATCAAGAATAACTTCTTTCACGCATTCACACTAAACGAAATTTTCAGTCTGCTGCCATCTGGAACGTGTAAAATATTCTTTAGCCACGTATCTGCGTATCTGCTATCCCCATCAGCGATCACTGCAAAAGAAAATAGTCGGTTGTCATTACATTCTGGTTGCTATACATTATGTGAGCTGTCTGAGTTCTGGACTGGATAAGACTGGAGATGATACTGGCTTTGATTTGTGGCTGGACCGTGTTGGTTGAACTTAACAGGAATTTCCATGGGAAATTCTTTGAAAAATAAGCAGATCAAAAAATTGTTTCATTCTTGAACAACCCTAGCACCATCTCATAGCACCAGCATTGCAAAACATAGAGTATGCTAGGCGTGTTCCGTTCCAATAGTCAGTAGGTATAATCTCCACCGCGTTCGTACGACTCCTGGCTCCGGGCTAAAATCCTTTGGCCAAACTGCACCACCGCCAGCAACAGCCAAAGAACATAACACCAGCTGAGCCCAACATAGTAGCAGCTAGACGTTCTGTTGAATGCTGGTCCGGGACGACCGGGTTGACTGTACGTGACCCGGAAAATTGACACACTCTCCATCCACAAATTGCATGCCGTTCATTTCCAGCAGCCGACGAAACCGGCGGCGCCGAAGACGGTTTGCATTCAGCACGGCACATTCGGAACTCCGTTGCAGGGATCGACTTCTCCCGATTTCGTACCCACGGCCATGCGGTCCTGTTGCTCGCGAAAAACATATATTGGTCCAGCGGCAACGAGCAGATGTTCCACCACACCCCGATGTTAACAACGAACAACGCTGCGCTGCCGGCTGCAGGCTGCTGCTGAACAAAGAACACGGCACCCAACCGAACGGCATCGCATCGCAGTATTAGCGTTTCTAATCAAACAACACAAAAGCTAACAACCACCAGCCAGATGGCAGAACCGAATACCGAGCAGCTGAGGTTGGACCGGGGAACGTGTTTTTCCTGTCAATTGACTTGATTCAAATTGATATAATTTGCATCATGCGCGTCGGGTGGAAGGAATAAATTGTACACCGAATTCGGTTCGTGAGTAGATCTGCGCTAGATTTGTGTCATGTCATGTCATATCATTCCGTTTGAGTTTTTGCGGAAAAAAAGTACGATCAATCCATTTGACGATGTTTTAAGTTTAGTTTTGAATGATCGAAATCAAATGTTTATTTATAAATCTAAATGTCAATATGGAATTTAGATTTTGAAGTCACTTAATGCAAAACGAACTAATGGCTAATGAAAATCTATGAATAGATTTTCTCCAATCCATTTCCATCGAAGTCAAAAGTATCGCTGCTGGGTGCTTTTATTGCTTTCACTGTCCTTGCGAACCCAAGTCATCCTCGAAAAATCACCATTAGCATTATAACAGTCATCTAAGAAGAAAAACACATTCCTCGAAGAGCCAGCAGCCAACGTGATGAATAAACATAAATAAATATCAAATGAGCTCTTCGTACTCCTCCGCAAACAGATGTACAAACCACCACAGGGCACCCACCGACTGTGATGAATTATTTCTCTGAAAAACTCCTCCGAGCTGATCTCGGAACAATGTTGTGATGTGTTTTAGGCTGGAAACAAGACTCAGAGCTATCCATGCCCGCAGACGGGCAGGCGGAACAAACAAAACACATCGGTCTAACCGCAGGCGATTATTTCACACTTGGGAAATGGGCTGATGCTGTCCGGTACACATCTATAATGATGATGTGTTTCGGAGAAAATCGGCTCCATCGTGCATCGTCACAAAAGGCTTCCATTGCAAATTAACTTCCTCACGTGGTGCGTCATTAACTACGCTGGATTTATTTTCATTTACAATCGATTCCGATTTTGATTGATTCCGCAACGGATTCCACTTCCAATACTATCGTCTCTAAGACCTCGTCATTGGGGTGACGTGGATGATCTGTGATTGTCAACATTCACCGACCTGATCTGATCATGCACTCCCAATGGTTCTTCCATGTGGTCCTCCCAGTAGTCGTCGAATTTGCAAAACGGGAATTGAAATGGATAAAGCTATGTCCATTTAGAATCCGGAATAATAAAATCATCTGTATCTTGGTAACGGATTGACGTACAAATAAGGTTAATACATCAAAACAAGGGTAATTCACTGTACTTTAAGGAAAAATTATTGATACAAATAATTCCTCCTTTAATCTAATCTAATCTAATCTCATACTTATGTAGCTAATACTTGAAAGCATCCTGGAAAATGACGGTTTCTGAATTCCATCATTTTCTTTTTATATGGCCAGGCCAACTACGCAGTATGTACCGCAGAGATGACTCCTAGATATTGAACGACTTCAGGAATAAAGTCACCAATAGCTTGGAATCGAGGGGAAAGGAAGAAAGCGTGGACCTCCCGTACCAAACGCTTCCAATAATATATGTTTCTTATATATAATAAAAATCGTGTACGTGTTTATGTATGATGTATACCTGTATGTGTGTATATGAGTGTTTATGTGTGTGATAGACACACGTATTCGTCACAAGTATTCGTCATGTTTTAATAGAGTTTACTATGAAAACATGACGAATACTCATGTCCATCAGTGAATGTATGTATTTGTGTATATATGGGAATGTGTGTGTGTTTTTGTGTGGGTGCATGCGTGTTTAAATAAATTTACAGGTTTTCAAAACCTTACCTCTCCTCAATAATTCTGACACTGAACATCACAAATAATTTCTTCTTGTTTCTAGTGAAAATTGCACCTTCTTCTTTTTTTCCTCTCATCAAAAGTTGCACACCTCCGAGTCAACTTTCTTGGCACATTTGTCCCACATTTTGGTCATCTGAGTCGCGACCCGAGCTGTTTTTCCACTTTTCTTAAGCTTCCAGCTTCATTACTGCCCAAAATGTCTTGATAAGCCGGAGCTGTGGGCGGTTGCGTGGATTTATGTTTTTATCGATGAATTGTTAACTTTTCAAAGGACCTAGTAATATTTTTTCATGTATTCATTTGCGTACTGCAATCCAAAGCTTTAATGTTTTTCTGTTGATTGCGCTATTCAAATTAATTCATGAAAAATGTTACCTAGGACCTTTGAAAAGTTAAGCGAGAAATCTTCGTTATTATCGCGGTACCACTGGATGACTTCCCGGCTGTAGTGGCAACTCGCCAAATCTGGCCAAAGCTTCACGGGACCTTTATGGGCTTTTTGGAAGGTCGACCGCGGTTTTGAGACATTCCTCCTTGTACAGCTTCGAGTCCATCGTCTTATTCGTCACAAACACTTAGGTCTTTGCCCCACAGTTGCATATCCCTTGCCAACATCATCCGTTTTTTTGCAAGTTTGTCCAAAAAGCAAACTTAAAATTCGCAGGAACTACTCCTCGTGCCGTCACCATGTAGAAGCTGTCCGAAATCCATTTTGACGTAGCTTGCATCGTCGATAGCAGGATTATCAACGTGGGTGTGCAGACTTTTTTCTATCCTTTCGGCTTCCATCTGGAATAATTTTTGACACGCTGCACGAAACTTCGTGAAATTTATGCCACAGCAATTGAGCGCCTACGTAGACAAACCGCTGAAAAATAATTCTTGCAGCGGTCACTTTCCGTGCCGCTGCATTACAATAAATGATTCCGGATTCTAAATGGACATAGCTTTAGTACTAAACTTGTCTTATGACAGTCGCAAAAGTGGTTGCACAACTTCAACTTATAGATCGCAGCTGTTCCTTCAGCGGCAACAAAACTATCACTGTTATCTGAACAGAAAGCAAGTGAGCCTCCACGTGCAATGCAGCGCAAGATTTGATTGACTGCGTATGACTGTGCGGTGCACTGCTCTGGTGGACAAGCACCCAAATAGGGCGATCCAGGACTTGCTTTTCGAAAACAGGTCCGAGGTCCGAGTGTGTATGAATTCTGTTAGCTGAATTTATGTGAGTGGTGCCATAATTGGCGCATGGGGAGTTGTCTTCAGCACACGACAACGTTGATACTGCTTGGCTGTCCTTGTTACAACCGAACGAAAGTATGGAATCTGCTAACGTTTTCTTAGCTCATTTTACGAAACACTGTTTCGTTCATCTCATGGAGAAAGCGAATATGATATGGCTTTCATCGTATCCATTACAGTGTACTTCGTTTCGGTTACGTATTGCTGGAGCCAAGTGTCCCAAAACTAAGGACTCCATCAATGAAAGTGGACACCTGCTTTTCAAAGGAACATGTTTATTTTCGAACAAATTCATAGGGTTGCTTTATATAAATTACAATCAACATACAACTGAACGAATTCACGCGATTTTGAATATTTATTTCTCATTTTGAAGAATGCTCGGACTTTTCTCTTGACACCTTTCATTAGATTCTGCACAACTTCTTCCGTAACTTTTTTATTGTGCCGCAGACCAAATTTTCATGAAGTTGTCAACAGAGCTTGCTTCTCTTCCATCTTACTTAAGATGCCGCTTAATTATTGCCTAGTATCTTTCGATAGGACGCAGTTTGGTGGATTTTGGCAGTTTTCGACAAAATCGACTTTTTCATTCTTCCGCATCTCCAACGTAGCAGAAGCGAAGTGAGCCGATGCCAGATCCGGCCAAAACAATGCTTTTGGTAGATGGTTAGAGTCGTTTTTGAAACATTCCTTTCTTTAATTTTCACCGTTGTTTGTGAAACACGGACTATTCTTTAAGCCATACCAAAACCTGTTCCTTAATTCGGATATATCGCACGTAATCAGGTACATCTGTCCTCTGTTCAGCGTTGCAAAAATTGTGGGCCTGGGAGTAGGGACGTTCCGATCTAAAATATCGATATTTAATTCGATCGATAATCGAATCAAGATCGATATCACCGATAAATTAGAGAAATATCGATATATCGAAAAAACATATGATATTTCAGAAATGAGAATATTTAGATTTTATTTTTGTAGTTATTCAATTACTATCATATTACCGTATTACCTTTACAATAATGATTGGGAATTCTTTTCTTTTCTATTACTTAATCCAATCTGCTTCTAGATTGATCTAACAATCATCGCGGTGGCGTTCGTCGTAGTTTTAACCGTAGTGGCAGCATTTTCGGCATGATACTCCTATTTTGCGTTCGCTCGGAAAATCACTGAAGTATTGCCAAATTTTCTGAAATTCTACTGACAAGTTTTCTATTTCTCCTCCGGTTATTCTGATTCTTAACAACAGAAAATTCTTTTTCAGAATATCCACAGGTTTTTTTAATTTAAATTTTCAAAGAAAATTCAGAATGTTCATAACTAAAAGAAAATTCTTTTAATCTTTCATCGTTGTTTCACATGAAATTTCGCGGGAAATACTCTACGATTTTATGAACGTTCTTCAAAATTTCGTAAAATTTCACTCAGAAAAAAATCTAAAATTTCATCGAAATTCCGTACAAATATTTTAAAGAAATTCTCTTTAATTTCTACGGGCGTTCTTCTGAATAAGGAAGAAAATTTTCCTGTTTTCAAATTCTTTAAAATTC